>NC_088793.1:123837165-123890924 GCF_011386835.1 Chrysemys picta bellii
GGTGCCACCCCTTGCCTTGTACCTGTAGGTTTGATCAAAACATCTATATTCATTATGCTGTCTTCCTGACCTTATCCTTCAGATGGGTCAGAATGTTTGTTATCTTTGGGGAATGTATTTTTCAGGGTGTTTTGGTACCCTTCTGGAATGTGCTTGCATGAGTGCTTTATGCCTAGCACCTCTTAGGAATATGTGTTTTTTGCAATATCAGCCCTATGCTTGCCAGATTCTGTGAGCAGGGACTGCCTCTTGCTTACAACTTGACTTTGTTTCATATCAGCAAGGTTTTAACTACCTTAGCCCAGGCCTCAAGCCTCATACCAGGCCTCTGATACATGGGCTTATATTTCAGGCCCTCTTCCTACTACATTAGCATGAGCCACCTGAACTAAAACTTCCATGAGGCACCACAGTTGCATTTCCAAATTGAAATATTTTGTTTTTCAGCCAAAATACTTCAGATTTTGATTTTTTTTTTGCCAGAAACTCAGAATTTTGGATGCTGGAGTCCCAGTCCACTGCCCTATCCTGTATGCTGTCTTTCAAGAAAGAACTTCTTTGAGCTCATACAAAGCCTAAGTTGGTTATTACCTAGCAATTGAGCATCACTAATTTGTAACAAATCCTTAGGGCAGTTCATTTATATACAGTGGAGTCACATCATACGCGCATGTAACTTATGCGAATTCAACTATACGTGCACAATGAGTGTATACCCCAGAGTGAGCGTGAGATAGGAGATGTGAATCTGCTGTTCCCTCGGTCGGTCTCGATTCCTGCGTGCCTCTCATAGTGTGAGCATCTTGCTGCGCTGAGTGTGATTCTAGTGTTTAAAAATACATATTTTTCGTACAACATGGCCCCTAAATGCAAGCCAACTACTTCATCTGGTGCTCAACCAAAGAAACAGTGATCTGTTCCAATGCTGGAGGAAAAACTGGCTGTGTTGGACTTATTGAGAGACGGTATGTCGGTCTCCAACGTGGCGCGTAAAAGAAGACGAAGATGATGATGATGACGAACAGGAAGAGCCAGCAACTTGGAATCTTCATAAATTTGCTGAAGTGTTCCAAGCAGCAAAACACTTGAATGATTTAATTTCTGAATACGATCCCTCTATGGAATGAAGCCTCAAAATAACACGTGGTATTATGGACGATTTGAGATCATATCAAGAAATGTTTGAGCAGCTCAAGAGACAACAGCGACGGTTGCTGATCACCATGTTTTTCAAGAAAAAACAACCAGCAGCCTATGAGCCTGGCCCATCATCTCCTGGATCGACATCAAGCCCTGACGACCCCACAATAGCGTCATCATCATTGTAGACTAGCAAGAATCCAGGTTAGGTTCACTGTTTATTCTTTCATCTCTCTCTCTCTCTTATGTAATTAAAAATACAGTACAGTAAAATTATATTTTGCATATGTACTCTTTATTATATACTGTACATTACTGTATACATTATACATATTACTGTACAGGGTTGTATACTGTACACAAAACCATGTAAACTGTACTTCATGGGCGATTTAAGGGATTTTCAAGGGTAATTTTGACTATATGCGATTTTCGCCTTACGCGCTGACTTTAGAACCTAACTCCCACATAAGATGCGACTCCACTGTACTTTTCAATAAATGCATATTTTTATAAATGCCCCCTTGCCATTGATTGACTTGTCTCAGACCCTCCTCAGTGGTGTCTACTTCTATTTTTGTTTGGGTTTGCAACCTCTCCCTATAGCTTAGTTCACTTTAAGCCTTGGTTACTGAAGGAGGTAGGGAAATAAAAGAGGGGCCAGTGTGAGCAACTAGGGAAACTCAGAGGAGAAATGCTATAGAGCCTTTCAATCTAGTCACCTGCAATAGAGATTTTTCCCATGAAATGAAGGAGGAAACAGTGTGCCAGCCAAATATGAATAGTGGGCCAACCGAGGAACAAAGAGTGACCGGCTGTGAAAAGAAAGAAGAGGCCTCTGCTCTTGATTAGTGATACCTATGATGAAGAGCTGGCCATTTGTGATAAAAAACAACAAGACGGCATGTGGGAATCTGATGCCCAGGATAAGAGATGAGACCAGAGGGTCGAGTGTATTGTGAATCCTGGGGAAGTCACACTTACTATAGCCCACATGAGAGCAAATGACATGCAGAAAGAAAGAAGTGATCATCTTCAACATCCTTGTGTTGCCAAACACAACTGAAGAGTAGAGAAGAGGGGGAACTCAACTGCTGAATGCATCAATTGTGCAGAGAAAAGTAGTTTAGATTACTAGGGCCAGACCCTCAACTGACTTCAATGGAGCTATGTCAGTTAATTTGAGTTGAGAATCTGATCCCTAGAGTACTGGAGTGATATCTGAGATAAAAGATGACTGTTCAGATAGACTCCACTTAGGCAGAAGGGGCATCAACCTCCAGGCATCAAAACTGACAAGACTTATTCGGGGGAATTTAAACTACATAAGCAAAAACTCCCTGCACTCCCTATAGCAAATAATATGACATGTACTTCTAAAATGCAATGTAAAACAGAAAATGGAATTCTTCTGAAACAAGATGAAGACTAAGGGGATGAATGCACTGAAGTGTCTATACACAAACAACAAATATCAGAAATAAGGAAAAAGAACTCGACATTACTCAAAGGCAGATATTATGAATGACTGGGCACCATTGAAACCTGTTGCAATGACTTTCATAACTGGAATATCAGTGTAATCTATGTACGATGGGCAAAAAGAGAAGAGGTGAAGAGATGGAAATCCTAGGAGAAGAGCTTGTTTCATTTTATTTCAGGAACTTCTATTTCTAGATGGAGCCAAAATCAGAACATCTTTACTTCTCAAAGCTGTTCAAACTTCTTTGAACCTCAGAAAAGGTTTGATTTGGGCTCAGTTTGAGGGACAGGCCAAGGTTTGGCTCAATACTTATCTAATATTCATTTACTCATCTCTCTGAACAAGGCAAATGACATGTTCTGCTGGTCAGAAAGGGAAATACAAAACAAACAGAAAGTGTACCTATCCAAAAGATTACACTCTTGGTCTGAACCATGTAAGGGAACAGGGAATTTGGTGTAGCCAAGAAGAGGTTTATTGAATTATATGACTGTATAAGATGGCTCATGGGACAGCATGTTCAGCAGAGCTTCCAACTTCTGCTCCAGAAAAGAACTGAAATGTGGGGGTCCTGGACATAACTGAAGCCAGCTGATTATGCCCTTGTTCCTAGGCGAATTGCTAGGTACATCAGCAGAGCAGCCCTGGTTACCTTATACCCATATACCCCGTTCCTGAGTGGTGCTGTAACACACTTGCTTCGCATGTGGATGTAACATCGCTCTCAAGTGGGTGGCCCTAAGAGCAGTGGAAGTAAGAAGCTACTGTGGAAGCCCACTCAGTTACACTAGACCTGGATGGGAAATGGTTCTTCCATCTCTCACTGGGACAAAGGCAAAACCTTTCAAAGAGTTTCAAGGAGCGAAAGATCCCAGAACTGCCTATTGCCTGGTGATCAGGGCCCTTATGTGGGGATGGGAGAGACACTGCCTAAATGAAGAAGTGCTGGAACTTGAACTCTGGTCTCCCCCATCCCAGATGTGTCACCTGAAAGCCAAGCTATGGGGGGGGGTGGCAGAGGGAAATCGCTCTCTCCCCCCCCCCCCCCCCCCCCCGCCCCTTGCTCCCACCCAGCAATTCCATCCTGGACCTGAAAACCTTTCTTGATTAAAGTTCCTCAAAACTGGCACGAGTCCACAAAAAGTTTATTTTGACTAAAAATTTGTCAAAAAATTCCCGGTCAGCAATAAATTACACTTGTGCGAAGCTGACATCATTGAGATCAGACTCAAGCTCTTTATCTGTTGTAGAGAGAAATGGTGCAGCAATGGAGATGCTTCAGTTATGTAGTGCAGGTTAAAAACATTAAGGTATTTTGTGGAGTTTAAAAGATAATCTTGCAACAATAACCCTTCTGAAGTTTGGAATTGAAATCTGCTTCCTGACTGCAACACGTTTTCCTTCATTGGCCATGCACATTGGTTTGTTATTGTAGGGTTGCTCCCCAATGGTTTGGTGCTGACACTGATTTTATTTCACAATTTTTAAAAAAAAGAAAATGAGCAGTAAATCATTTTGTGTTTGTTTTTTTTAAACACACCTCTATATTTACATAATTATAAAAAGGGGAAAAGGCAAACTTGGGACTTGTTCCTGGTAACTGCCCTTTAATCAAATTTGAAGTTTAAACACAATTTTGTGGGTATGCTCTTCCTGTTATTTATATGTATTTTACTGGATCATTACACATTTAGACAGGCACTAATTACATCCCCTGTAACAGAAAGACATGGAACGGTTCAATTCTGCATCCTTGATGCTGGGCTGATAAGTGTAGACTGCAGTGAAGTTAATAAAAACTGTTCTTCAGGCTGCATATAACTAGGGCTAGATAACAAAAGTCAATCATAAAGCTTCTCAAACATTCCTGTCCAAGTCTCCCAACCTCATCAGGCTCCCAAGCTATGAATTCAAACAAAGAGACTGCTGTTTGACTTATTTGTACAAAATTATAGATCTACCATGGCTGTGAATGTGTGCTCCAGTTCTGCAGTCCTTCAATAATAGCTATGCAGAAAGCAGCTGGAACAGCGGAAAAGTGTCCGGAATCACTGGGAAGGGAAAGAAACAGCTCTGCATGATACTGGGATCATTTACAATGCTAAGGCAATAGGCCAGTATGCTCTGCTTGGCTGCCACCTGTTGTGTTCTAGCATGATGAGAATACTCAGTAGTTCAGATGCCAGGAGGGGGCTGCTGCGGCTGTGAGCTTTGATCAGCTGAACTTTATATTTAAAGTGATATGAAACCAGACAGTTACTTAAAAAATGTGAATATTGGCAGGTATTTTAAATTACATGCTATATTGACTCTTTCTCACACACACACACGAGAGCGTAATATTGTTTTTGGTTTTTTTTGACGACCACTGATGCTCCTTCCCTTTGTTTTTCCTGTGAATCTCAGATTACCTGCAGTTGGGCTATGTATGAATGCAAAAGATAAATATAGGGCCTTTCCTATAGACAGAGGGTTAGGGTCACTCTGAGAATGAGGTTAGGTCCCTTATCATTGTGGCTGCCAGACATGGATGGCCCTATCGTCCATGAACTTATCCAGTGCTTTTTTAAAAAACCCAGTTTTGCTTTTGGCCATCACAACATCCATGGTAATGAATTCCACAGGTTGGTTGTGCAGTGTGTGAAAAAGTATTACCTCTTGTTTGTGTTAAACTCACTGCTTATTCATTTCAGCAGGTGATCCTTGGTGTTTGTATTCTCTGAAAGGGTAAACAAACACTTATCTATTCACTTTTTCCACACCATTCATGACTGTATTGACGTTTATCATATCCCCCCTTTAGCTTTTTCTTTTCTGATCTTTTTAGTCTTGCCACATGTGGATGCCATACCATACGCTTGATCAACTCTGTTGCCCTTCTGTGAACCTTTTTGAGATATAGTGTCTACCTCTATTCACGCTCTTACAGTTTGTGAAACGTTACTCTCTTATTATAGATAATGTATATGGTACCATAAATTTACATTGTACTTTACAATTATAGATTAGAACATTTTCCCTGCCTACACTAGCTTAGAAATCAACACTGTACAAATTCCTTCTGCATCTCCTTTGAAACACACCACTGTAGAAGACATCCTAGAATCCTTTGTGCTGCTTCCTAGGAAGAATGGTCACAAGTCGGTGAGTGCAGCATCATGGTACAAGAAAGGATGAGAACCCTTGAATTAGACTCACTATAAACAGAAGTCTCTACACAGGTACTCTGGCTTGAAAACATTCTTTGTTTTTCATGGTCAGGTTTATTCTGCTATAAAAGGATTAATTCAAGCAGACAGCAGGGTAATGCACAGAGACTTCCCTCAGGGCACAAAAAGCAAGGAAGCATCACTTCCGAAACTGTGGTTAACTAATCACAGTAGTTGTAGGTAGCAATGTTAATGCAGATTCCCCTATATATATGGCTAGCACTATGGAAACCTTACAGACATGCTATAAAAACTGTAAAACATTCTTGCCTTACCCCTATATTTTCAAAGTTATTCATACAGATTGACACTGCAGCTTTTGATGGTCCTCTCCCTCAAGGCATTACAGAAAATCATTCTGCAGTTTCAGTACATCCGTGCCATTTACCTCAGCAGTCCCTTTGAAGGGACTCAGAATATTTAATAAAACTAGTTCAAATGAGGCAATACTGCCTCACCTTCATTATTTGTTCTTAGGGTCATATATGATCCAGCAATCAGCACTGCTGTTCAAATTATTCAGTCCTAAAGTTTTCATTTTAATATTTTGTTTGTACTGGCTAATTTAGTTCTCGGCATGTGCTTTGAACATTTTTATAAGAACCCACATTGTTTGCAATGACACTTATGGTGAAAAAAACCAATCCTGTCTCAAGGCTCCCAGCTTGGTTGACATATGTGTGCCCTGATTCCAGCTCAATCTAATATTTAGGCCAAAGGGAATATTAAATACCATTTATTTCAGGCCTTCCAGAGACAAATGCCAGCATGACTGAAATGTGCAAGTTTGCCTGCTCAACACTAGCAACAAAGAGGCAGACACCCTACAGAGCCAGGATGTCTAAGAGATGAGAACATTAGTCTGCTAAGCCAGAGAGACTTGATTGCAGAGTTGACAAGAGAAAAGTGTTTTATTCACAGAGATATCTTCAAATATATAAAAGCTTCAAATGTATATATAAAAAGGGTCTAAATCACATCTCCCACCCACACACAAAAATATTTCATTGCCTCCCTGCTACTGAATGGGCATAGTTGCCTTTTCATGGATTTATGCATTGTTGTAGCCATGTTGGTCTCAGGATATGAGAGAGATAAGGTGGGTGAGGTAATGTTTTATCGGACCAACTTATTTATTTCCCCCCCAAAGTAGCTTGTCTCTCACCTCAACAGAAGTTGGTCCAAGAAAAGATCTTACCTCACCCACCTTTCTCTCTCTAGTTCTGACATCAATGCAACAATAAGCATAGAGATAATGGCTACACAATTTATTTAGGATTATTCCATGTATTGTAAGGAGAAAACAACATTAGTATAGATTGACCTCAGGACTTCCAAACTGTTTATGATTCAAAAATATTTAAAAAGTGTGCTTTTAGAAAGAAAGCAATTGTGGATTTATTTAGTCTGATTTTTTCCTTCATAGTGGAAGTATAAATATGAGCTTCTTGAATTTTCAAGAAACCAAATGCTAGTACCTGAAAGTTTTCCCCATCTCATGGCTGTTAGGTAGTTTAGTAGTTTCAATTCAGTTCATTTAGGATTTGATCCTATGCTCAATGGCAAAGCTCCCATTGACTTTAATAGTGCAGAATCTGGGCTATAGAAGTCAGCTGTGCACATCCCTAAAACACCACCACTACTGGTGGTATCTACATAACTGTCTTATAAAGTGTGTACTGCTGTAGTGACTGACAGCCTCCAAAAATTATGAACTGTACACAAGATATTTCTCTCTCTTCTCCCCTAACTTTATTTTTAGCTGGTTGGCTTTTGTAGTTTGTGGGAAGGCTAGGTTGAAGAAGCTAGTTTTGCATTTTGCTCTGAAGTTCATGATCTCTTCCCCCAAATAAATTCCAACTTCATGGATCAGTTGCTGAGAACATTGTCTCTTCAACACACATGAGTCTCACTACCACCGTGGACAGTTCCATGACTCCACTGAAATGTAGCTGTTGGGGGAAGTCGTCATACAGGAAGAGGTTATCTGTCAGGTACATTGGGCTAGTGCCATGGACAGCTTTGTAGATGAAAACCAAATACTCAAATCTGTCCAGATATGCCAGAAAACTGGAGTGGTGTGCTTCTGGCAGTCTGTGTTGCTGAAGAGATGAGCTATGGTGTCCTAAACCAATTGTAGCTGTTTGACAGTTGTCTCTTTCATACTGATATACTGAGAGTTACAATAATTTGAACAGGACCTCCCCGTGGATAATCCAAGTATTGAATGGGCATGGTGACTAAAGTATAGCTGTGAATCCTTTGGAGCAAGAACAGGTCATGCTGTCAGGATTAAGGTGCATCAGCAGGACAGTGGGGAAAAGTTCCTATTACTTCAGCTTCTGCTATAGCTTTGTATGGCTAAAGGCAGATCCCAGTCTTAGTGACACTGGAATAAACCGAGAATAATTCCATTGACTTCACTTCTGGGGCCAAATTCAGCCAAAGACTTCAAGAGGATACTGCACTTGTTTGCTATCAGGGATGAATTTGGTCCCAACGAATACTAGATTAGTGTTAATTACCTTGGTTTTACACACCTTCTGAATGACAAATTGGGGGAAGTTCCACTACTTCACCAGATATGCCCTTTTTCTAAACTAGCTTCAATTTGTAACTGAAACCCAATATTTACACTAATGTGCACATCATTGCTGAATTTGGCCTGTCATAATATGAGTCACAGTGACCTACAATAAGTTATAAACTGGATGGAGGAAATAGGGTATTTTCTTTAGTTTCTTGAACAGGGTGCATGCCTTTTGAATGGAAATACAATAAAGGATAATTTGTAGGCACACAAAGTAAATGGTTTTGATTAAGGCAGTCAAGTGATTAAAAAACTTAATCATGATTAATCGCACTGTTAATAACAGAATACCATTTATTTAAATATTTTTGGATGTTTGCCACACTTTCAAATATATTGATTTCAATTTCAACGCAGATTATATATTTGCACTGTAAAAATAAAATATTTTTCAATTCACTTAATAGATGTACTGTAGTGCAATCTCTATCATGAAAGTTGAATTTACATATGTTGAATTATGCACAAGAAATAACTGCATTCAAAGATAAAAGAATGTCAAAACTTTAGCGCCTACAAGTCCACTCAGTCCTACTACTTATTCAGCCAAGTGCTCAGGCAAGCAAGTTTGTTTACATGTACAGGAGACAATGCTGCCCGCTTGTTTACAATTTCATTAGTGAGACCAGGTGTTTGCATGGCACTGTTGTAGCCAGTGTTGCAACATATTTACATGCCAGATGCGCTAAAGATTCATATGTCCCTTCTGCTACAACCACCATTCCAGAGGACATGCGTCCAAGCTGATGATGGGTTCTGCTCAATAAAGATCCAAAGCAGTGCAGACTGACGCATGTTCATTTTCATCATCTGAGTCAGATGCCACCAGCAGAAGGTTGATTACCTTTTTTGGTGGTTCGGGTTCTGTAGTTTCTGCATTGGAGTGTTTCACTTTTAAGACTTCTGAAGTCATGCTCCACACCCTGTCCTACTCAGATTTTGGAAGGCACTTCAGATTCTTAAACCTTGGGTTGAGTGCTGTAGCTATCTTTAGAAATCTCACATTGGTACCTTCTTTGCATTTTGTCAAATCTGCAGTGAAAATGTTCTTAAAAAACAACAACATGCTGGATCATCATCCAAGACTGCAATAATATGAAATATATGGCAGAATGCAGGTAAGACAGAGCAGGAGACAAACAATTCTCCCCCAAAGAAGTTCAGTTACAAATTTAAACAAACACTTTTTTTAAACAAGCGTCATCATCATGGAAGCATGTCCTCCAGAATGGTGGCCGAAGCATAGAAGAGGCATACAAATGTTTAACATATCTGGCATGTAAATACCTTGCAATGCCGGCTACAAAAACATGCCAGGCGAACGCCTGTTCTCACTTTCGGTGACATCGTAAATAAGCAGCGGACAGTATTATCTCCTGTAAATGTAAACAAACCTGTTTGTCTTAGCAATTGGCTGAACAAGTAGTAGGACTGAATGGACTTGTAGGCTCTAAAGTTTCACATTGTTTTGGTTTTGAATGCAGTTATGTAACAAAAAAAATCTACATTTGTAAGTTGCAATTTCACGATAAAGAGATTGCACTACAGTACTTGTATGAGGTGAACTGAAAAATAATATCTCATCATTTTTTGCAGTGCAAATATTTGTAGTAAAAATATGAAGTGAGCACTGTACACTTCATATTGTATTGTAATTGAAATCAATATATTTGAAAATGTAGAAAAACCAAAAATATTTAATAGATTTCAATTGGTATTCTATTGTTTAATAGGGTGATTAAAGCTGCAATTAATTGCAATTAATTTTTTAAAATTATGCATGAGTTAACTGCTATTAACAGCCCTAGTTTTGATGTTAATGAATGACTATTGTCAAATATGTACAAATAGAATACAGTACACTACATGTAGTAGTCCCCTTCACCTTTAAAACATTTTGGATTGCTTAACATGTGATAACCTAAGATAAAGATACTGTTGGGTCAAAGATGAAGAGAACAAATATTGGCTCTATAAATGCTTTCATGTGAAGACTAAAGACAAATGTTCTAAATCTCTACTGGTAACTTATTGAGAGGAGACCAAGGATGGAGACCTTAAGATGCACAGGCTTTTTCAGCTATGTGTTTATGATACTCCTGTAGAGCCATTTGCAGAACACAAAATCTGACTTGGGTAGTAAGGAAGTAATACTTCAGATGGATATTTAGAGACTAGGTTATAGATTAAGCATGAAATGCTTTTAAGCCCCATAACAGAAACCATAAAATGGATCACCAGGGGCACTATAGCTTTATCAGCTAACCCACTCCCTGATGTTTTGGGGATTCTTACTAAATATAGTATCATAAACCCATGCTGCTCATCTGCCATGATTTCAGATAACACAGATCCACATTTTATTTCCTAACCACTGAATTCGCTTATGAAAGATGCAAGATTGACAATACTCAAAGCTGATCTAACAGGTACAACCCTAATTTCTCCATCAGTGCACTTCCACTTGATTCTGAAAAGGCCACCTCTAGGGGTGAGAGGGAAGGTCAGTCTCCATGCCCATGCAGTTATTTGCCTCTAATGAGTCTGTCCAACATAGGTCATTCATTGGGCTGGTGGTCAACTAAAAATTGGAAACTTGGCTAATAATTGGATGGACACTTTCAAATACATCACTGGCCAGCAAAGAGATGACTACCATCCTGGTCCAGATTGAAACTGGCAAGTTGGAGCTGAAAGGCTCCATTCTATCATCAGTCTCCTACATTAGATTATCTCTGCCCCCTTGTTTCATATTTGCACTGGTTTTCAAATTGATCACTTTGTGTCAGATAAGTGACATTTCTATGCAGATGAAAAAACATTGAATAGATCATAGGGAATATCAATTGTGCATGGGTTGTTTTTTTTGCGGGGGTGGGGAAGAGGGGAAAGGGGAAAAAAAATAAAAATTACATCTTGCTCCAAAAATTAATGAAGGTCAAGCACTGGTCCCTGGTTTTTCCCACTTCATCTTTGGGACCAGTCACCAATCGTTCTAGCTAAATGCTGTTGTGATGGGGCAGGTCCCTCTAGATCAGTGATACTCAGACCTCAGTGGTTCAGGAGCCAAATTAGTAATCAACATTATCCAAGAGAGCCACAATAGTGTGAATTCATTGTTTCATTTACTATAGTACTATTCATATTTAAACAGTATGACAGTGAAATATTTAGTTTTCATATATATATTATTGTCACAGCAAATAAGTTAATAATTTAGTGTAAATTTATAATTTAATTGGTTAATAACATAGTAGAAGCATCCTGATTGGTTAATAACTTAGACTGGTTAATAATTAAATCACAGTGTTTTAATATCATGTGCTGCAAAGAGCCAGAGGAGACTCATTAAAGAGCTACTTGAGACTTGAGGGCCGTAACCTGAGTATCACTGCTCTAGATCAAGATTGTTGCATATTGCAGTCCAGCAGTGTGGGGAAGTTTGCATTTTTGCCTCCCACTTCCCTAGCCTTCTGCCTCCCTGCTGTACCTGTTCAGTGAACTTCAGAGCCTAGAACCTGTTACCTTCCATCAGAACTACATTTAAAAAAGGAAACAAGCAAGAAGGATGGCCTATCATCCAAGCCTCTGATGAATTATTGCCAGCTTCCCTCAGTTCCCTAAACTGGAGGTCTTTATATAACTAGGAGTAAACTATTTAGGCCTGGTCTACACTAGGAGGTTGTGTCGAATTTAGCAGCGTTAACTCGAATTAACCCTGCACCCATCCACACAACGAAGCTATTTATTTTGACATAGAGGTCCCTTTAAATCGATTTCTGTACTCCTCCCCGACGAGGGGAGTAGCGCTAAATTCGACATGGCCATGTCAAATTAGGGTAGGTGTGGATGTAATTCTACGCTAATAGCTCCGGGAGCTATCCCACAGTGCACCACTCTGTTGACGCTCTGGACAGCAGTCTGAGCTCGGATGCTCTGACCAGCCACACAGGAAAAGCCCCGGGAAAATTTGAATTCCTTTTCCTGTCTGGCCAGTTTGAATCTCATTTCCTGTTCGGACATCGTGGCGAGCTCAGAGGCTGCAGGGCCGGGGCCCAACAAACCTGACATATTAGCTATTATACAAACAGTAATTTCTTCAAAATATAACCACAATTGTTTCCCAATGCAGTGGAACACTCAACAGGTGCTTGCAAGGGGTACTGACCCAGGGAATCCTGACGAGCCCCCAAAAATATAACCCTTCTGCCCATCTAAGTTGGCAGCAACAAGGGCCGGGTTCTGTATCTAGGGGTTCCGTTTCAATAACGCAATGCAAAACCGGCTTGAGCCCCCACCCAGTAACCTGGGACAATTACATACCACCCCCTGGGCGCCTCTAAGAGGCAATACTTCCCCTCTCGCAAGCACAGAGTCTGAGTGTAGCAGAAAATGTTTAATAACATGAGGTAGACATCAGCATTAAATTGAAAAAACACCACAAACAGGATTCATAACACAAACCAGGAGCAAAAGACCCACCCCAGCAAATTGGGCCGTGTCCTTTCCCTTTGGTTCTTGAATCCAGCAAATCACCCAGAGTCCCCAAAGTCCAAAAACCCCCAAAGTCTCTGTCCCTGGTCAGTGCAGCCCCAGAGTAAAAGGGGGACACGCAGGGTGTTAAGGGGCACCTTACGTGATCCAAGGCCGGCCGGCCATCTCTCCGTGGGGTTCCGCCGCAGCCTTCACCACGAGCCAGTCCACTTCCTGCCGTCCCACGAACTGCTCTGCTCTACGAGCCGCTCCAGCCGTCCCCACAAACGGCTCCGCTCACCATTCCTTGGGCTGCTCCAACCGTCCCCTCAAGGCTCCCAGCCGCTCACTGCTCTTCCAGACATCTCTGCAAACTGCTCCGCCAGCCGCTTAGCAATATAGCTTCAGGCTCCCCCACTAGTTAACACAGCACTCAGTGATCTCAGCTCTTAATAACTTTAGCTCTTTTGTGATTTTAGCTCTTTTGTGATTTCAGCTTGTAGTAGGGGAGCGCCAGTGCACCATTCACCCAAAGTGAATTCAGCTCAGCAGCCTGTAACTAGACTCCTAATAGAATCAAAGTTAGCTCTGATATTCAACACTGGAAAGAAAAGATGGTGCAATTGGTGTTTCAAGCCCTCAAAGGGGGCCCATACCATCAGGCAGAAATACCTGTCCCCATCCTCTCTCAATTCACTGGGTTGAAGAACCCATGTCCCTTGTCTAGCGAGTGCTACTTAGGTGATGGTGAGACACTCTGTCATAAAACAGTTTCATTGTTCTGATTCACATAATCAGGGTAATAACACTTTATTCCTCCTGTCCCAATAACAGAGAAACTGGGGATCCCACCCCATCCAAAGTAACCACTATCAGTTGCTGTTGTCTCATGCCAGGTGGGTGGGTGCGCCTATGCAAACAAGATCAGCCCCTGGAGTTCTTTTCCACACTCGCCATAATTCACCACCAGATGTCAGGGTAGAGCTCATCCTGACTCTGCTTACAATAGTTAAAAAAATAAAGTCTACAAACACAGTGCCAGCGATACCAGATTGTTGAGAGTTTCTTACATGGAGCAACATCTGTGGACATGAGACTGAGATTCCAAACCCATTTCTCTTTGTGACCATGTTTTCATAGATTAGGCCAGAAGGGACCATTGTGATCATCTAGTTTGACCTCCTGCATAACTGAGACATAGCACTTCCTTGAATTAATTCCCATTTATACTAGAGCATGTTTCAAAACAAACAAACAAACAAACAAAAAACCCTCCAATCTGGATTTAAAAATTTCCAGCAATGAAGAATCCACCATGACACTTGATAAGTTCTTCCAATGGTTAATGACCCTCACTATCACAATTGTTTGCCCTATTTAAATCCAGAAATCAAAATATGGAATTTTAGTTTATTAAATTACTATGCCCTTTCCTCTTACATTTTTAGATTACTTTTGGAGTGCTTACCTGAACAGCAGGTGTCTTCCAAGTGCCTGGTGTATGCTGATTGCAATATCTTGTTAGTTTTAGTTCTAGGAGGCATTCCAGCTGCACCCTTAAATTCTGAGGAGCTTAACTCTCAACAATTCAAGAGCATGCCTTCTACAATAGTCATGTTGCTTAAACTCTATACAGGTAAAACTGTTCAAAAGGCCATGCTTGATATGCACCAGAGGTTAATTTCAGAAGTCTGAAAAGCTAATGCTTTGACTGAAAAACAAATAAAATATACATTTGTATTTGTAGTTGTAAACAAGAAGGCATGCTGGGTAGGTAGCCTGAAGCTAGCAGAATTTTTTTAAAATCCCGAGACTTGCCTTTACATTATTTATAGGCTGGAGAAAATTCATTGTTTGTGAAACAACAGGCAGCACTTGTGCTACATCTATTGACATAGCAAAACCTTTTAGAGTGAATTTGCTTTGATATCCTGTAGAGATTTTCTCCTAAAGTCTGGATTTCTTAAATACACTGCATTCAAATGGCACACACACACACACACACACACACACACACACACACACACACACACTCTATTTACAGTGAGCTAAACCCCATGTGGTAAGAGAATTATCAGTGGTGTTGTATGGGATTTTTAATGAGCAAATTAGTAAAACATTAGTTCTCATTAATATGAATAAAAGCACATTTCATAAAGACTTCAACAAAGAGTGAAATAAAGGTTATTTACATGAAGTTTGTGTGTTCTCTGTAGAGCCCAGCATTCTATTAGGATGCTGCAGTCACTCTTAGCACAAATCAGGGAACAATCAGAGAAAGAACACTGAAAGATGAATTCCTTCCCCAGGAGGGTATACTGTGCCCCAAGAGAATACTTCATAAGCACTTCAGTTCTCTCATCTTGTGTGCCAGTCTGAGACAGGTACAAAGGCTCAAGAAACCAAATTCATGCCTTGTATAAATCCACTGAAGTCAGAGGAATTACAGCAGGAATTAATTTAGCCCTTTGTTCCAAAACAGTTTTGCATTCTTTTATATCATTATTTATCATACTGCAATAGTATCTAGAAGTTCCAAGCAGGATAAGTGCCCCGTTGTGGAAGGCACTGTACAGATAGTGAGACAGTCCCTGACTTTAGGGTTTTACAATCTAAGGCAATGATGCTGTGACTAATTGAATCCACACTGATTTCAGTGGGGCTCTACAAAGGTGCTGTGATTTGCTTACACAAATCCTTTCTTGTTGCCGTGACTGAAGAAGTGATAAATGGCACTTAGCCTTTCTGGAAGGGGCTATAAAAGATGACCAAATGACCAAATGATTGGACAAATAACTGGAAGATTACTATTAAACATAGTTTGTCATTGGCAAAACTTTCTGTTAAACCATATTCAGCACCAACTCAGCTACACCTGTTGTCAGCAATGGATACGTTTCCCAGCAGAGACAAGTCTTCACTGATTTGGATTAAATGGTTGTTAGAATGGAGCAGCTCTAGTATCCATGTGTGACAATCAAGGTCCAGACACCCAGGGAGAGAATAGGGGATCGGAAACCCAAAGAATAAGCATTTTTTTTCAACTACTTATATATAATATTGTATTATAAAAGTGTATCAAATAAGATTTTATGAAAGCCAGTGACACACTGGTGATTAATATATTTGTGAAATGTATGTATTAACACTATATTAGGAATTTATGGATACCTACTGCTATTCTACTTTAAAGTCTGTGACCAAACAAACTAAGAAACAGGTTATCTCCCGATGTCTAATGTAAGAGAAGCATTGTGGAGCCAAAACAATGGAAAACTGATTTACATACGAGTCAACGGTGAGATGGGAAGCCAATAGGAAAAGAAGAACAGTAGCAGGTCATCCTGACTTTGAGGACAAAACGATGAGTTTTGGGAAATATAAGGAGAAGCAAAAAGCCATTTCTGGCAACCATCACTCAGGAAATACTTCTTTGCGCCTATGAATTGTGGATCCCCAACTATGTGGGTTAGCGACACTGAATGTAATAGTAGGTGAGAACACTGCTTTAGACAAAGCTTGGAACATGTTAAGTTTTAGTTTCTAGAAAGCATGTTTAGACTTCTTTTATAAGCATTTTTTATTTCTATTATCTCTGCTTAGCATGACCTAAATCTGTTCTTTATTTTATTAATATACTTATTGTTTTACCATAAATTCAGCACTGCACTGTTACATTAAAGTGAGGTGTGCACCCTCAGTTGAGCCAGAGTGTCCAGTGATAGGGGCTGGATGCTTCAGAGGAATGCTCTTCCAGGGGCTCCGGGAACTGGGGTTCATTCAATGTTACTGTCAAGTCAAGGTTAAGACTGGCAGAGCCTTGAGAAGTATGCTAATGAGGCAGACGAACTGGTGTGCCAGGGAGCTGACACAGTTTAAGCTCTAGCAAAAGCACTCTCTTGCTGAGGCCCAAGGGTAACAGTGGCTTATGGTTCTGGGTGCTCCGAGAAAGTGTCATACCATGCCCAAGAGCTGTAAAAAAATATGAAAACTAGCAGTGCAGGAGGTTTAGCTGTCCAGAAAATCATTGATGCTGTTTGGAGGGAGCCAAACTTGTCCCTCCTTGACTGAACAGAGTGTTTCTTAGAGTATAGCTGTTGAGAAAAGAGTAAGTAAAAACTAGGGCAAAAGAGGGACGCTGGTGCTTGCTGCCTTAAAAGTCTTAAATTGATGAAGCTGATTTTTATTTGAGTGGCTAAAAAGTCCTTATGAAAAAGTACTTACAAAAATAAAAGAACATAAGAATGGCCATACTGGGTCAGACCAAAGGTCCATCCAGCCCAGTATCCTGTCTGCTGACAGGGGCCGATGCCAGGTGCCCCAGAGGAAGTGAACCTAACAGGTAATGATCAAGTGATCTCTCCCCTGCCATCCATCTCCACCCTTTGATAAACAGAGACTAGGGACACTATTCCTTACCCGGCTTGGCTAACAACCATTAATGGACTTAACCTCCATGAATTTATCTAGTACTCTTTTAAACCCTTTTATAGTCCTAGCCTTCACAACCTCCTCAGGCAAGGAGTTCCACAGGTTGACTGTGCACTGTGTGAAGAACAACTTCCTTTTATTTGTTTTAAACCTGCTGCTCATTAATTTCATTTGGTGGCCCCTAGTTCTTATATTATGGGAACAAGTAAATAACTTTTCCTTATTCACTTTCTCCACACCAGTCATGATTTTATATACGTCTATCATATTCCCCCTTAGTCTCCTCTTTTCCAAGCTGAAAGTCCTAGTCTCTTTAATCTCTCCTCATATGGGACCCGTTCCAAACCCCTAATCATTTTAGTTGCCCTTCTCTGAACCTTTTTCCTATGACTTCAAGTGATACATAATAGAGAAAATGTAGCTCTTCCACTGCATCATGTCTAAACAATGTACAGGGTCCCAGAAGCAGGGCTGGTGCAAGGATATTTTGCGCCTTAGGCGAAACTTCCACCTTTCACCGCCCCCACCCCCGAGCATCACTTATTACAAACTTTCAAAAATGAATACTGCATAACATGGCATTGTTCATTAGAATTAATACTCATTCGGCTTGACAATTTATTAATTTCATTATTTAGTTTCCTATTTAATAAAAATAAATACACCCTTTTTAGTCACATATACTTCCTTCCTTCCTATCAAAATCTACTACATTTTATTCTACCTTTAGAATATCCAATTATTGTTAATAAAATTTATAAAATTAGAATGGCAGATACTCCATCATACAACAACAACTGACAATATCAATATGACAAATTTCAACAACCCACACACGTATATTCGCACATGATAAACATATACACTCAAATACTTAACATACACACACAATCGACACAAAGTATTAGTGAAATGATGCAGCAGCAATTGCTGGAATCTTAGATCTGAAACAACTCAACAAAAAGTTAGCCTCAGTCGACAACCTCCAAAAACTAGTAAACTTACCATGATAAACAGCCTGTCAGAACGTGTAACGGCTATGCACGACGAGAAAAATGATGTCATTGCCACTTTGTACCATAGTGAAGCAGTACACTTGTGCCCGCAATGCAGAGCTCGCGTAGGCTATAGCTGTAATGTATGAGAGAAAAACGACAAATTAAAATGCAAGCTCAACGACATTTCTCTTTTCTTTATTCATTCGTTTTCCAGCAATAGTGTAAAAAAAAATTTTTGGACACTGCTTTTTAGCGTCCCCAAATCTTGGCACTCTAGGCGGCTGGCTAATTCACCTAGTGGTTACACCGGCCCTGCCCAGAAGATGTCACTACACATACTAGGGACTATATCCCTTTGTCTCAATCCCAAAGTTCTTTGCAGAATAAATAATAGTAATATATAATATACCGTAACCTTACACATCTATATCACCTTTCTTTTAAGGCTCTTAAAGTATTTTACAAACTAGAATTCATTATGCCACATAAAACTCCCATAAGGTAGGGAAGTATATTGCAAATTGGATTGTAATGCAAGTTACATATATAGGAATCATTTCATCCATCACTGAGGGTATGTCTACACTACGGGATTAATCCGAATTTATATAATTTGAATTTTGGAAACAGATTGTATAAAGTCGAATGTATGCGGCCACACTAAGCACATTAATTCGGTGGTGTGCATCCATGTACCGGGGCTAGCGTCGATTTCTGGAGCACTGCACTGTGGGTAGCTATCCCATAGTTCCCGCAGTCTTCTCCACCCATTGGAATTCTGGGTTGAGATCCCAATGCCTGATGGGGCCAAAAACATTGTCACAGGTGGTTCTGGGTATATCCTCCCCCCTCTCCAGGGAAGCAACGGCAGACAACCGTTTTGCGCCTTTTTCCTGGGTGAATAGTGCAGACGCCATACCACGGCAAGCATGGAGCACGCTCAGCTCAAGACAGCAGTCATGAACATTGTAAACACCTCATGTGTTATCGTGCAATTTATGCTGAACCAAAACCTGCAAAACCAGGCGGCGAGGAGTAGGTTACGGCAGCGAGAGTGATGAGGATATGGACATGGAATTCCATCAAACCGCGGGACCCGGTGCTTTGGAGATCATGCTGTTAATGGGGCAGGTTATAGACGTGGAACGCCTATTCTGGGCCTGGGAAACAAGCACAGGCTGGCGGGACCGCATAGTGTTGCAGGTGTGGGACGATTCCCAGTGGCTGTGAAACTTATGCATGCGTAAGGGCACTTTCATGGAACTTTGTGACTTGCTTTCCCCGCCCTGAAGCGCCAGAATACCAAGATGAGAGCAGCCCTCACAGTTGAGAAGCGAGTGGCGATGGCCCTGTGGAAGCTTGCAACGCCAGACAGCTACCGGTCAGTCGGGACTCAATTTGAAGTGGGCAAATCTACTGTGGGGGCTGCTGTGATGCAAGTATCCAAAGCAATCACTGAGGTGCTGCTACAAAAGGTAGTGATTCTGGGAAATGTGTAGGTCATAGTGGATGGCTTTGCTGCAATGGGATTCCCTAACTGTGGTGGGGCAATAGATGGAACCCATATCCCTATCTTGGCACCGGAGCACCAGGGAACCCAGTACATAAACCGCAAGGGGTACTTTTCAATGGTGCTGCAAGCACTTGTGGATCACAAGGGACGTTTCACCAACATCAACGTGGGTTGGCCGGGAAGGGTTCATGACGCTTGTGTCTTCAGGAACTCTAATCTGTTTAAACGGCTGCAGCAAGGGACTTACTTCCCAGACCAGAAAATAACCGTTGGGGATGTTGAAATGCCAATAGTTATTCTTGGGGACCCAGCCTACCCCTTAATGCCATGGCTCATGAAGCCATACACAGGCAGCCTGGACAGGAGTCAGGAGCTATTCAACTACAGGCTGAGCAAGTGCAGAATGGTGGTAGAATGTGCATTTGGCCGTTTAGAAGGTCGCTGGCGATCGTTATTGACTCACTCAGACCTCAGCCAAACCAATATCCCCATTGTTATTTCTGCTTGCTGTGTGCTCTATAATCTCTGTGAAAGTAAGGGAGAGACCTTTATGGCGGGGTGGGAGGCTGAGGCAAATCGCCTGGCTGCTGATTACGCGCAGCCAGACACCAGGGTGATTAGAAGAGCACACCAGGAAGTGCTGTGCATCAGAGAAGCTTTGAAAACCAGTTTCATGACTGGCCAGGCTACAGTGTGAAATTTCTGTTTGTTTCTCCTTCATGAAAACCCGCCCCCTTTATTGACTCATTCTCTGTAAGGAACCCACCCTCCCCCTTCCCCCAGCTTGCTTTCAAAGGAAATAAAGTCACTATCGTTTAAAAATCATGTATTCTTTATTAATTGATTATAAACATAGGGAGAGAACTGACAAGGTAATCTGGATGAGGTTTGGGAGGAGGATAGGAGGGAAGTAAAAGGCCACTGAAAAAATTCAATATAATGACATCCTTTTGGTTGGGCTGTCCACTGGGGTGGAGTGGGAGGGTGCACAGAGCCTCCCCCCCCCCCCCCGTGTTCCTACACATCTGGGTGAGGAGGATATGGAACATGGTGAGGGGGGAGGGAGGTTATACAGCGGCTGCAGCGGCAGTCTGTTATCCTGCTGCCGTTCCTGAAGCTCCACCAGACGCTGGAGCATGTCTGTTTGCTCACGCAGCAGCCCCAGCATTGCAGCCTGCCACCTCTCATCTCGAGCGTCCCTCATGACCTCACGTTCACTGGCATCTTTCCTAAATTTAGATACCGTGTCCTTCCATTCATTCAAATGAGCTCTTTCATTGCGGGTGCATTCCATTATTTCCATGAACATCTCATCTTTCGTCCTCTTTCTCCGCTGCCTTATCTGAGATAGCCTTCAGGATGGAGGAGGGAGGCTTGAAAAATTTGCAGCTGCTGGAGGGAGGGTTGAAAAAAAGGAGAGAAGTTTTTTAAATGATACATTTTACAGAACAATGCTTATACTCTTTCATAGTGAACAACACTATTCACATTACATAGCACATGTGATTTCAGTGGCCTGGTAGTTTAGTACACTTCTTCTGCTTGCTTTAAAACCAGAACCTGAGTGGAAGTGGAAGTTCCATCTCTTTTCCATCTCTTTCTCTCAACAGCAATCCAAGAATAGCTTGGTTTCTCCTCCCCATAGAAGGAGAAAGAGGAGGAGTAAGAGAAGAGGTAGGAAGAAAAAAACAAAAACAAAAAAACAACAACATGCAAGCATACCCACCTGAAAGACAGATAAGGAGGGGCTGGAGGGTACTGTCTGCTTATGTAATCTTTGTTAGCATTCAAATACTATGGTAATGGGCCTACTTGTAAAAGAGTTGGGGCCTATCTTATAGCTCCCCCCTCCTTCCAGACCAGTCTTTGCTTATGCTAAGTCAGCTCACTCCATGGGAATCCAAGGAAGCAGCTTGCAGCAGCGGTAGTTGTTTTATTTTAAGCCATATGAATAAACTAATCCAAAACATTGCAGCCTCTTTCCTCAGAAGTTTGTGCAGGCCAAGCAGTCTCTTCCCCCCAAGCCTGTCTCTCATGCCAGTGCCTTCAGTAACACCAAATTTCTTGGCTTTTACCTCAGAGACTCAGGCTTGGTCTACACTAAACCCCCAAATCGAACTAAGGTACGCAACTTCAGCTACGTGAATAACGTAGCTGAAGTCGACGTACCTTAGTTCGAACTTACCGCGGTCCAGACCCGGCAGGCAGGCTCCCCCGTCGACTCCGCGTACTCCTCGCGGCGAGCAGGATTACCGGAGTCGACGGGGAGCACTTCTGAGTTCGATTTATCGCGTCCAGACAAGACGCGATAAATCGAACCCAGAAGTTCGATTGCCTGCCGCCGAACCAGCGTGGTAAGTATAGACAAGCCCTCAGCAATAAAGGTTTCCACATAGTGGTCCTTCGGTTTCTGGAGCAACTCCTTCCTGTAGTAGCTCCAGTAGTAGTCCATTGGGGCTGTGCTCCCAATCCCTTAATTTTCTGGGAAGTATTATGGTCCCTTCCTCCATTTCTTGCTGCCCTTTTATATGAGAGTCAGCTAATTAGGTGCCAGCTCTTTCTCAGATGCAGCAGGTAGGGCTAATCAGCCAGCTAGCTAGTTGCAGGCTTCTGGCCCCAGAGGAATGGTATCCCTTATACCTTCACAATACTATAAATAGCTAAAGAGAGTAAACAGACAGACCACAAAGAATTTTTTCCCTAGCTTTACTTTTCTTTCAGATCATTTAAACCTATAAATGTGTGCTTCTCCCACACTGAAATACAAAGCAGAATGACACACAAGTGCTCTTGTCCAGGTGCCAGGCAAAGCCCCAGTCCTTGAATTCCACCTGAGTGCAAGAAATGCCCAAGCTAGCCAGCCTTAAAGGTGGTGGGGAGGGGCCATAGCCTCATGTCTCCCCTCTGCTCCAGCCACCCATCCTGGCCAGCTGTAGAAGGGAGCATGCCCTGCCCCATGCCTACCTCTGTGCCAGTGGACTTCCTGGGTGATGTGGAGTCATGTAGCCCACATCACAGATCACTGACTGTATAACATTCACTGTATCAGGGGCTCAGTTGTTGTGGTGCTGTCAGGCATTGATTCTTAGTGCATAGCATGTTTATTTCTCTTTCTCGGAGTTAAACTATATCAATATAATCAGATTGCCTACACACAGAAAATATTAATAGGCCTGACTAAAATATGAACTGAAATTGAAGTAAAAAATAAAAGCAGTAAAGTTGTGTTATTAATCATTCCACACGTCAATATCCATAACGTGTGATATTAAAAGTCAGCCATAATATTTTTGTTAGCTCAGGAAATGGTACTTTGGAATGCTATTATTAATGATTGCACTGTACAATACTGCTGACTGTATGAATGCTATGGTTTATGCTACACTTTAAGGATTAAGGACTAGTCTAACATCTTCCTTATGACTATACTGTAGGGCTAGTATCTTTTCACCCTCTAGATCCAGCATGCTTTGGGCTACACCCCTGCCTGCCATTGACAATGTAAACATAGCAGCAGCAGCAACAATGTATTTAGTCAGAGCTACAGGGATACGCTAACATCCAGGGTTAGAAGGGTAGTGGGAGAAAGAGTTAGCTGCATTGTCTTGGCAACCTGCAGTCATAGAATTAATGCACCCCAGGCATGTAGAGCCTCCTCCATTGAACTGAGTCTTGGGGGCTTGCACTGATGAAGTGTAGTAAATCACAAAGAGTCCCAGAATTGTGCAGCTTCAAGGCATCTTTGTAGATGGCCTTCTGACTTTAGGAGATTGGGGAATCTACAAAAATTGGGGGCCAGAATCTGTTTCTTCTGGGGTGGCGGGATACTTACATTCCAATTTGAGAGTGGTAGCTGTGTTAGTCTGTATCAGCAAAAAGAACGAGGAGTACTTGTGGCACCTTAGAGACTAACAAATTTATTTGAGCATAAGCTTTTGTGGGCTAAAGCCCACTTCTGAAGTGGGTAAGTGGGCTTTAGCCCACGAAAGCTTATGCTTAAATAAATTTGTTAGTCTCTAAGGTGCCACAAGTACTCCTCGTTCTTTTTACATTCCAATGGAAGAATAGGAGGAAACTCCATATGGGAAATCTTGTGGAGTTTTCCTCCCTCCTGACCTCCCACACACATGTTTCCCAATGGAAGAACATGGTCTGGCCCTAAATCATTATTGAACAATAATATTTGTCAAGCAAAATCTCGGACGCTATAGTTGCTTGGTTTTTTTCCACTGGATCTCCACAAGTCTGGATCTTTAGCAGGAAAGCTTTTGATGAGAGCAACAGAAAACACTCTCATTGGTGCATAATGAAAACTACAGTCTGTCAAGTAATACACAGAAATACCACAAATAGTTTCTGAATACTTGGGATTTGTCTGGATCTGAGCTCTCTAGCTAGAGACATAAAGGGTAAGAAGAAAACTATCTACAAATACATTAGAAGGCAGAGGAAGACCGGGGACAAGGTAGGCCCATTACTCAATGGGAGAGGAAAGACAGTAACAGAAAATGTGGAAATGGCAGAAGAGCTAAATGCCCTTTTTGTTTCAATTTTCACCAAAAAGCAATTGGATGTCTAACATAGTGAACATTGGTGAAAACAAGGTTGGATCTGAGACTAAAATAGGGAAAGAACAAGTTAAAAATTACTTAGACAATTTAGATGTCTTCAAGTCGGCAGGGCCTGATGAAATATATCCTAGAATACTAATGAAGCTGTCTGAGCCATTAGCGATGATCTTTAAAAAGTCATGGAAGACGGGAGAGATTCCAGAGGACTTGAAGACAGCAAATATTGTGCTAATATATAAAAAAGGGAATAAGGACAGCCTGAGGAATGACAGACAAGTCAGCTTAACTTCAGGACCTGGAAAGTTAATGGAGCAAATAATTAAGCAATCAATTTGCTGATACCAATAAGATAATAAGGTGGTAAGTAACAGTCAACGTAGATTTGTCAAGAACAAATAACGTCAAACCAACCTAATAACTTTCTTTGACAGGGTAACAAGCTTTGCTGATGGGGGGCAAGTGGTAGATGTGGTATATCTTGATTTTAGTAAGATTTTTGAAACATTTTGTTTTGATAGTATCAGAAGGTTTTGTTTTGATTAATTTAATTTCAACTTATATATGACATTAAAATATTAAATATACTTATATACACAAATTCCATATCATATTTAAATATTATATAAAAGTCAAAATGCAACATTTCCACACTATCAAAATTTAAAGTTTCAACACTACTGAAACAAAACAGTTTGATTTTTTTTCCACCAAAAATTGACTTGTTACCACAAAATATTTTTATTGTGACGACAGTGCATTATTGAATGGAACATTGTTCTGTAGAAAATTTTTTGACCAGCACTACTAGTGAATGCACTAATTATTAGCATATTTGATGTGTTATAATTCACATTGGCAGCATTTTTGTAATGTTTAATGCTTTTGTACACACTATTAGGTTAGCTATATGAGAGCATGGGATACTTATTTTCTGGCTTTGTGGCTCTTGCCACTTTGAACTTAAGTATTGTTGTTTTTAGTAATGACTAATCTCAGCTCCTGAAAACTTTTTCTGAATTGTGGTAGGTAATGGGGGCAGGAGGAGTGGAAACACTGAAGTGATCATCAGGGCAGATTTGCCAGGCAAATTCTATTGCCTCCACTATTGCTGTTGGGGCCCTGCCTACAGTGCAATCAGGACTTTAGAAGTGGGGCTGGAAATGAGGAGCCTGCACAAGGGGGTCCATAGTTTGTCTGATACTGAAACTCTCTTCACTTTCTCACATAGCAGGATTTTCAGAGCAAGCCAGGGGATGTGGATACTGGCCATTGGCTCCTTCTCCAATGTAGGTGGAGCATCAGGATAGGCTGTTACCACTCTGTACATGGAGGGGTGCTTGCTTCATATCCCCACCAAACTTAATTACTCAGGCTAGGGCTGGGGAGGATTTGGCCTGGAGTAAGTTCCCTGTGGGAAAAACACAACATTTTCCAATACATTTGTAGAATGCTTCTCAATCTCTGGAGTGTGAAAAGGGGATTTTTGTGAAATCCCAAACTTCTCTGAGTTCTATCCATGCCCAGTGCTAATGTCATTCACTTACTGTATTCACAAAAGTAAATTGCCACATCTGGGAAAAGTCCTGTTATGCTTCATAGAATATATACAGTACCAAAGAGCAGGAGAGTCACAATTTGCCATGATGGAAACAGACTTTCTCAGGAACTCAACATTGTGGCCCACACAGCCTGAGAAGGTGGTGACTCTTTGCATTATGTCAAGGGAGATCAAGAGATTTATCTTTCACCAGCCCAACTGCAACCTCCAGCAGGGTCAGTTTCCAGGAATCAATAATTCAAGGTCTCAGAGTGGAGCCATTTAGCTGTTTTTTCCTACATGTCAGAAGCCATGAGCCTTACATACACCTCAGGCTGTGAAGTACTCCATCTTGAAAACTGTGGCAGCAATTTCATCAGTGGAAGCTTTTATATGAAATGGATTGAGATGCATCAGACAAACCTAACTGCCTTGCTTCCAGGGTGTGAGCTACTATGTAAATGAGCAATTTACTAGTCATCAGGCAGGGGCACTGCCTCTAGCTATCAAGGCACTATCAAATGTTCCTTTTTTTATGTCTGCACCCACAGAAAAAGTCCTTTGCTTTAGGGGTAACACAGAAGCCAGACCTTCCTGGAATGTAGACAAAACCACACACAGGCCTTTTCACTTAGCTGCTTCCTCTGTTTTAGATGCACTTCCTCATCATCTTGTCTCTGAAACAATTCAGTGCTTTCTTTATAAAGGATGACAGCATCAATAAGTCAAGAAGCTCTTTGCTTTGGCTTTCACCGTAGGATGGTTGTCACATAAAGTCTGTTACTTTATGCTGATTTGGCTGAGGACCCTTTGATGCTGTCAAAAGGGCAGGAGCAAGGGGAACCCTTCCTTGTAAAGAGGCAAGACTAGGGATTCAGCTCAGAAGGAATGTAATTTTTGTCTACAGTACAAAGGAGAATCATGCTGACAATGGTCGCTAATAAGAATTACAGTTGAACTAGCTATTGACACAATTCATCTTACAGGCAGGCAAGAGCATGCAGTTATATTCGGTTAACATGAGTTAGTTTAAATTGTACTTTGCATTTATCAACATTGAATTTCAGCTGCCATTTTGTTGCCCAGTCACCCAGTTTAGTGAGATCCCTTTGTAACTCTTTGCACTCTGCTTTGGACTTGACTATCTTGAGTAATTTTGTATAATCTGCAAATTTTTCCACCTCCCTGTTTACTCCCATTTCCAGATCATTTATGAATATGTTGAACAGCACAGGTTCCAATACAGACCCCTGGGGGACACCTCTCTCTATTCTGAAAACTGACCAGTTCTTCCTACCCTTTGTTTGCTATCTTTTAACCAGTTACTGATTCATGAGAGGACCTTCTCTCTTATCCCATGAATGCTTCCTTTGCCTAAGAGTCTTTGGTAAGGGACCTTGTCAAAGGCTTTCTGAAAGTCTAAGTACATTATATCCACTGGATCACCCTTGTCCCCAGGTTTGTTGACCCCCTCAGAGAATTTTAATAGATTGGTGAAGCATGATTTCCCTTTACAAAAAACATGTTGACTCTTCCCCAACAAATTGCGTTCATCTATATGTCTGATAATTCTGTTCATTACTATAGTTTCACCCAATTGCCTGGTACTGAAGTTAGGCTCACTGGCCTGTAATTGCTGGGATTGTCTCTGGAGATTTTTTAAAAAATTGTTGTCACATTAGCTTTTCTCCATTCATATGGTTCAGAAGCTGGTTTAAATGATAGGTTACACACCACAGTTAGTAGTTCAGCAATTTCATATTTGAGTTCCTTCAGAACTCTTGAGTGAATGCTATCTGGTCCTGAGAGACTAACACATTTATTTGTGCATAAGCTTTCATGGGTTAAAACCCATTTCATCAGATGCATGGAGTGGAAAATACAGTAGGAAGATATATATACACATACATGAAAAGATGGGAGTTGCCTTACCAAGTAGGGGGATCAGCTCTAACAAGACAATTCAATTAAAGTGAGCTATTATCAACAGGAGGAAAAATCACTTTTGTAGTGGTAATCAAGGTGTCCCATTTCAAACAGTTGACAAGGTGTGAGTAACAGTAGGGGGAAATTAGCATGGGGAAATTAGTTTTTAGTTTTTGTAGTGACCCATCCACTTCCAGTCCTTATTCAGGCCTAATTTGATGGTGTCCATTTTGCAAATTAATTCCAGTTCTGCTGTTTCTCATTGGAGTCTGTTTTTGAAGTTTTTTTGTTGAAGAATTGCCACTTTTAAGTCTGTTATTGAGAGTCCAGGGAGGTTGAAGTGTTCTCCGACTGGTTTTTTTAATGTTATAATTCTTGACGTCTGATTTGTGTCCATTTATTCTTTTGCCTAGAGACTGTCTGGTTTGGCCAAAGTACATGGCAGAGTGGCATTGCTGGCACATGATGGCATATATCATATTGGTAGATGTGCAGGTGAATGAGCATCTGATAGTGTGGCTGATGCAGTTAGGTCCTATGATGGTGTACTTTGAATAGATATGTGGACAGAGTTGGCAACGGGGTTTGTTGCAGGGATAGGTTCCTGGGTTAGTGTTTTTGTTGTGTGGTGTGTAGTTGCTAGTGAATATTTGCTTCAGGTTGGGGGGCTGTCTGTAAGTGAGGACTGGCCTGTCTCCCAAGGTCTGTGAGAGTGAGGGATCATCCTTAAGATAGGTTGTAGATCTTTGGTGATGTGCTGGAGAGGTTTTAGTTGGGGGCTGAAGGTGACAGCTAGTGGTGTTCTGTTATATTCTTTGTTGGGCCTGTCCTGTAGTAGGTACCCTTCTGGCTCTGTCTATCTGTTTCTTCACTTCAGCAGATGGGTATTGTGGATTGTTCCCCAGCAGTACTCCCATACTCAGTTCTCTTGCTGCTCCCACCTGCTGGATTCCCTTTCTTTCTTCCCAGCTCAAGAATAACAGGGCTAAGGGAAGTTGCTCCTTCTGTCCAGAATATGACCTCACTGTGGCACACAGGCCCTGAAACGTCTGCTCTGGGTAAATCAGATGGTTGTTAACTTGGGAAATACTTGCTCCTGTGTCCCTCAACTCTGATACCTCTTTCCCATAGTGGTTACTGAGCATATGAACCTATGAGAATTCTCTGGAATAGAAGTGCTGATACAATAGACAATGTGGGTTGCAGTTGTTGGTGTTACTGCCTCCCATTTCCTTCTCTTTTGGCTAAGGCAGGCATAACAGAGATGTTCTACCTCCTGACATTTCCAGCACTGTTTTCCCCTATATATCTCTTTCATCTTCCTCATGAGAGGAGACTGGCTAAAGTTATCCTTCTTCTCAGACCCAACTGACTGTACCCTCAACTGGTGTTGTGTCTGATTAATCCCCTTGTAACCAGTGAATCCTCCTCCCACAATTTGATGCTTTGTGCTGCCTGTTACTCATGTGCTGATCAGCCAACTCAGCTGCCCTTCTACTAGTAATTAGGGTGCGATCCTCCAACCACACCTTTAGGCCCTCTGGGCAAACTCTTAGGAATTGGTCCAGAAGGACCACCTCCCTTATTTCCTCTGTGTGTGGCTCATAATTATCCTCTGGGTTTTTTTGTTTGTTTGTTTTACAGAACTTCAAGCAGTATGCGTCCATCGTCAGCTCATACCTTCTTAACAATGCCAACTTCAATTGTTCATAATCATTTCAGTCCCAAATGTCGGTCCATGCAAATACCTCTAAAACTTTACCTGATAGAAGTGGAGTTAACTGGAGAGTCCACATGTCTTCATACAATTAATATTGTCTGCAATTTTTTTCAAATGCAATTAGAAAGGCATCAATATTTTCCTCTTTCTTATAAATGGGAAGTAATTTGGATCCACTTTCACCCCACTCATATCCCCTTGCCCTGGTACTATAACTAGGCCATTGCCAGTTCATGTTGATGTTCTTTTTCTCTCTCTCTCCTCTGCTTCATATTGACATCCTTCTCACCTTGCCTCGATCTGCAGTCGCTCTAGCTCCCATGCCCTTGCTGGCCTCACATCCTGCCACCCTTGTCTGGTCCTCATTTCCTATCACTTCAGTAATCTGGCTTTCCTGGACTTCCTGGTTGTAACTCTTAAGAGCCTTGATGAGTGGTTTCCTATCATGATCCCCATAAGCTGTACCTCTATGAGAACATAAGTCCTTGAGTTGCTCCATATTAAAGTTGGTGTAGTTCATTGGCATTTTGCAGTCCCTCACTGCCCTGCAAACAAACTTCAAAAAAAAAATAAAAAAAAAATTTCCAAGTCCTTTTAGATTTTATTTCAGTTCTTTTGATAATAGGGTAAAGGCTGCTATGAGTCAGTACTGCTCTGTTCCCTGTGCCTAGCACTGCAGTGTGGTCAGTTTCTCCTCCAGACAGGCTGGTAAATTGGTACATTCCCGCTCCCCCTCTGACTCTGGGCCAAGTGGTCTCTTCCACCCTTTTTCTGTCCAACAAACTGGAAAGTTCCACTTGTGTGCCTAGACTCACATGGATCGAACCACCCCTCTTGGTTGCCTAGCAACCTGGTCTCACTTCCTGTCCATTCTTTTTTGTTTTTTCAAACTTCCCAACAGTCACTATTGCTGGTAGGTCAAGTCAACCGTCCCTTTCACTGTTGCATTCAATTTCCCAACTGCTACTGGCCAAGTCAAGTCAACAGACCTTCCCCCCGACCCCTCTGAAAGTCCTTGCTCTCTTCAGGCAGACAGCTCTTCTAGGGAATTTGTTTGACCTGCCCACCAAGTTCCTCTGTTAACATCACCTCAGACTAGGCATGAGCTAACTCCTCCTGACAGAAAATGTGCTCTCTCTTTTTCCTTTCATCAGACCTTTCCCTCCTGATGTAATCCCTCACCCTCATCCTGACACTGCTATGTTCCACCAAGCATCTGTGGTGAAATTATTGTTTCCGGAGAGGAGATCTCCTCCCGACAGTGCTATCCCACCAAAAAATAGAAAAGAAAAGAAAAGAAAAGAAAAGAAACCAACACAACTCAACCAGCAAATCCTACAAAGGTCTAATACAGGACAATCATAGAATATCAGGGTTGGGAGGGACCTCAGGAGGTCCTCTAGTCCAACCCCCTGCTCAAAGCAGGACCAATCCCCAGACAGATTTTTGCCCCAGATCCCTAAATGGCCCCCTCAAGGATTGAACTCACAACACTGGGTTTAGTAGGCCAATGCTCAAACCACTGAGCTATCCCTCCCCCTCTGGTGAACAAGTGACACATACACATATGTTGGTGTCACTAGCCATCACCCTAGGGAACTCGGGGGATGGAAGACCATGAAAGTCCATGAAGCCCCCCCCCCCCCCCCCCCGCTCTAGGCGAAAGTGAATCAAAGCCCCTGCATGTTAAACTTTACTAACCTCACAGGTCAGCAGCTGGGAAGCAGTAGTGATAAGGGAAACCTACATGCTTCTAGCTGAAGGACAAGATTCCTTGCAGAAAGAAACAGTGAGAACAAGCTGCATAGCCAAAGTCGTGTAATGTAACCAGAGGAAAAAAGGGGGAGAGGAAAAAAGGACGGGGGAAGAAGGAAAAGGCTTAGCTGCAAAATGTATGAAAAAATAAAGGCTGCTTATGTTGGTGTGCTTGATTTGAGACGTGCCAGTTTCCTAGCACCACTTTGGGATCCCAAATAAACTTTGATTGCTTCTCCACCCTGGTGTGTTTTTAGGTGTGACGCACACCAGGCAACGGACCCCGCTGTTGCTGTCCTTGGGCACTCTGTGCCGGCAACAGTTTTGGTGCCCAACGTGGGGCTCGAGGCTGAAATTTAGCCTTGCCCAGACCCCTCTCGGAGGTCAACGGATTGCAGCAATGACCGATGCCCAGCACGCACTGGTGACTTCAATGGGGGCCTCGGCGGAGACGCGGTTTGGTTGACCCCGGAGGGCACAACGGTGTAACGCGCTCGAGTAGTGGAGAAGCAGCTGCGGGCGATGGTGGGGAACCGGTCCCTTGAATAAGGTAGAAACAGTCCAGTGGCGTGGACTTTTACCTGTTTTGACCTGGGGACGCCCAGTGTCTCCCTAGGGTATGGGCCAGGGACAAAGTACTCCAGGCAGGGCAAGGTGTACGCCCTTAGAATGCACTCCGGTGAACTGGAAAGTGTTTGAATTGGATCCATTGACTAAAAGTAGATTGAAAAGGTTCTGTACAATAGACTGGCCTCAATATCAGCTAGAGGACCAGGAAAGGTGGCCACCGGAAAAATCACTTAATTATAACACTATCCTTCAATTACTTCTGTTTTGTCAGCGAACGGGTAAATGGAATGAACATATGTATGTACATATGTATGTACAGTTGTTTATGTTGCTAAGAGATAGGTCAAATATTTTGCAAAAGTGTAATTTGACTCCGACAGGTTCAGTAGTAGCTACTGTTAGTCCCCAGAACCCCCCCACAGCTGTAATGGCAGGTCCGGTGTCCCCTTCGGCTATCACACCCCCGCCATATAAAGACATGGTGTCTCAGGGCCCAGAGATTGTCCCCTCGGTGGAATTTTATCCGTTGATCACCGAGACCGTGGTGTCCAGACATGGCTCGGATAGGAATCAGGCCACTACTATGCAGGTCTATACGCATGTGCTTTTTAACCCCGTGGACCTAGCAGCCTTTAACGCACAGGCAGGGGAATTCTCCACGAACCCAAGCAAGTTTATCTCAGTCTTTGAGGGGTGCCTGGCTAGCCATAAGCCTAACTGGAATAACTGTAATATCCTTATAAGGACCCTGCTGTTTAAAAAAAAAAAAAAAAAAAAAGGCCAAAAACTAAAAAGGTTAAAACAACTGGGATTGGAAGCTTATGAACAATATCAAGCCAATTTAGCGAAGACCATCTAAGAAGGTCAAAAAAAATAAAATAACCCTCACCTTACCCCCCAAGAATGTGTAAATAATAACCTTTGCAATTGAGCCCTCAGCCATGCAAGCCCCAGAGTGAAGCCAGTGGAAAAACAAAAGAAGAATTAAAAAGCAGCTTTGCTGGACAGTGCTGGCCCAGGAATTTAAAAATTCCCCACCCTTTTCAGCCAGGCCCTGGCCAGAGACTTGGAAAAGTGGAACAATGAGGACAAGGTCCTCCTCCTGCAATATGTAAATGACTTGTTAATTGCCGCTGTGGGTCTAATCCCTTGCCTTAAAGCCACTGTGAGCCTCCTGAACTTTGTTGGACTCTGAGGATATCCGATAGCACAGAGTAAGGCTCAGATCGCCCTCCCAGAAGTACTGTACTTAGGGTTTCACATAAGGCAGGGGGAGCGTCAGCTTTCAAACAAAAGAAAGGAAGCTATCTGTCAAATTCCTATCCCAAGCAATCGTAAACAGCTCAGGGCGTTTCTGGGCATGGGAGGCTTCTGCAAAATATGGATCCCAAAGTTTGGACTGTGGGCTAAACCCTTGTACAAATGCATTAAAAAAGCAGATCACGACCCCTTTCACTGGTCCTCAGAAGCCGACAAGGCATTTAAGGTTTTAAAAAGGAAAGCTATTGGACACCAGAGGTTGTACCAAGTGGAATCCTCAAAAGTGGGTGTGCTCGTCCTGGTTTGTTGCTCCAAAGCTCTGTATAAAAGTTATTTTACTAAAAAGGTGTATAATAACAATGTGTATGTGTTCATTGTTAAAAAAAATTAAGTAAAAAATAAAAGTTTCCTTTATAAATTAAAAAAAGCCAGAAAAAAAAGCCAAAAACTAAAAAGGTTAAAAAAAACCTGGGATTGGCAACACATATATACCACCTGGTGACTCTTTATCTGATACCGTTGCTGCCACCATCCAATATTCACTCCTTGCCTCTTTTAGATTTACATTTAAAAGGTTTTAAGTCTCTTCTCTCCAGGAGCTGGAAACCCAGAGATACTCTCTAGCTTGTGGTAATTGCTACGTACTCTCACTTCGAGAAGCAGCAGACAGGTGTCTAAATAACTTAATAGCACATATCAGGCCTCATCTTAATGAAAATAATGGATCTTATTTATTACACCAAGAACAAATATAATCTAACATGGAACTAGAAGCATTAAATAAATAGTTCTATACCCAGAAACTGCTCATCTTACCCTGGCTATGTCAGTCTGTCTGGAGCCTCTTACTTCTTTACAAATATACAAACCCATTGTGCCATGACCTATTTGTGTCTAGTGTCACCTCCCAGCACCAGCCCTTGCTGCTTGGTTACTGGGGTGGCTTTGGGAGTCCTTCACTTTCTCTGAGAAATCTCTTCCATCCAGAGCTCATCACAAACCACCTAGGTGGGGAGTTGCTGGGGCCAGGGACACCAAGCTGATCTCCCTTGCGTCCCACAGGTTCCTTCCTCAGGGCTCTACTAACCTTTCTTCAGTTAGCCCAACTCTCCAGGAAAGCATAACTAGACCTTCTGTCTGACCCTTCAATTCCCTATTCCCTGAGACAGCTCTGCCTCCTCCAGATCCGAACCTCACCTGTCACTTTGACCAACCCCCTAGCGGCTTCACCCTCTCTGGTGCTGGATCTGCTGGTGCTGTCATCAGCCTCAGCAGTACCTTCACATAAGTATTGAGAAATCCTGAAGTTTTGTTACTCACAAACCACTGAACTACATTTTCTGAAGGGGTCTTATGAAGGACATTTTCTTCCTGTTCTTGCATTACTTTTTTGGATTTAGAGAAATGAGGCTACAATCTTGTGGGGACAAAACATTATAATTCTAATGATGTATGACATTTATGTTGAATGTAATGATAGGGACCCAGGTATTCTATATTCATTTACTTCAACACCTCAGGTGATCCTTGAATGCTATTAATTGGCACAGCTCCACTGAATGAAACTACACTGAGTTACATCATAAAATATCAGGGTTGGAAGGGACCTCAGGAGGTCATCTAGTCCAACCCTTTGCTCAAAGCAGGACCAATCCCCAAAACATCAGTTGAGGCCCTGGACTCTCATCCATTAACTTTCACTTGATTGTTAAATAAATCCACCCATGTTTGTATCTGCTGGTAACTTTCACTGCCCAGGATAGTGAATGAGAGAAGAAAAGGAGGCATGAAAAAAGAAAGAGGCAAGGGAAGAATATAAGAGGCTGACAATTAGAGAAAAGAGAGTGGTCAGATTCACTAAAGCTGGAACAGGAAGGTATACATTACAAGTGTGGCCCTTCCAGCTCCATGAGGGCAGATGGTTTCCACTGGTTAGTGTAGGAGATCTGCTGCTCATTTTGGGGCACCCCTACGTCTTACACTTCAGTTACAAAACACAAATTGCAAAGTATGTGCCATGGCGGGGCAAAATGTATCATCACACCAATAAAGCCTTTAAGCCTGACTCACATGCAGCACCACTATGAGCACAAGGGTAATTTAGTTTCCAAACACAGTCACTGGTTTCTAGAGCTGGCTGGGGAAAAAATTTCCTGTGAAAATTTTCAACAAAAACAAAAATATTCATTTTTATTAAAAACGTTGATATTTTTCTGTTTTTCAACAAAACCTGATTTTTTTTGACAAAACCAGTATTTAGGGGACAAAATATTCTGTTTCATCAAAAAGCCATTCCCCATTGGACCAAGTTTTCATGAAAAAAATGTGATCAGCTCTATTGGTTTCTCTGTTGATCAACGAGTGTGATTTAGGTACATGTCCAATAGTGTCATTTCAAAAAGGCTGCCAAAGAACTTTTAGATAGTAGCAACATTTTGTCACTATTTATCTGTATTGGGTTTGAACTGGTGACCTAGAGATGAAAGACTTTAGTCCTGATCCAATTACCGGTCCCCTGAGTCATTCAGTCCCTGAAGAATGTGAGTCATTAATTGAACTGCTCTTTTGCTGACTGTATCTTTCTAGGAGCTTCATAACCTACATACAATTACAATATTTTCCCTATTCTCACTGTATGTATGTCAGATACTTACATATCTCTAGTTTTTTTGCTAGCTAGCCTCATAGGAGCTGAATAAATGGCATTATCAAAATTGCATCTCCCTGATTCATTATTTCCAATTTTATAAAATAGCTGAGTTTGTGAAGACACCATCAGAAAGGTTTTTAAATAAACATACTTAATCTTCAAGAGATTAAAAGAAATAGTATTGGAGACATAATGATTACTTTGCCCAAAAGCCATCAGAAATATAAGGTACAAGGAAAACACATCAAACAAATGGGCACAATAGAGAGCATTTCAATGAGGAAATAATCACACTGAAGGATTTGCTTCAAAAGAGTGGCCTAAATATTGCCACATATGTAAAGTGAAAGGAACTCAGAATAATAATAATAAAAGATTAACATCCCACAGTGTGCTTCAAAAAAATTACTGCAGCTAATATCCAGTCTCATTTATTTTTAAATTACTACCTGAGATTTAATCTTGTCCAGCTGACACAAAAATTAAAATAATTGAAGAAAACAGGAAGAATGAAGCAAAGATGATCCATTTCTTGCATGACAATTTTTTTTATTGATAGGAATGAAATGATGAGGCAATCTGTTTTCAACTAGATAGCAAGAAAACACCACTGAATGTGTGATTAGCTCAAATTTTCCATGGAAAAGTTTTGGCATGTAGATAGATTGCAGTGCTGGTCAGGACATAAATTCATGGGAAGTAATATGGATTCAACTTGATAGAAAGAGGAATTTATTCAAGGGATTGGGAATTCTTCTGCTAGCCAGTCTGGATGAGAAGGGGCAATTGATGCAGAATAACACCCAGTTTTCACCCAAGAAAGTAGATGTGCAGGCATTGTTAGTGTCTGTCCACCTCTTGAGCTGGTATAAATTGGCACAGATCCAGTGAAGTCAATTGAGTAGTCTGATTTACACCAGTTAAGGATTTGGTTCCTTATTTAGAGGCAACTGGTAGAAATGCAGATATTCATTTATAACACGCCTGAGAAGCAATAATAAATACATAATAGTAATAATATTACTTAATACCTAGTTCTTATATAGCCCTTTTCATCTTTAGATTTCAAAGTGCTTTACCAAAGAGATCAGCATTATTATCCTCATTTTACAGATAGGGAAGTGACTTGCCAAAGGTCACCCAGAGGGATATTTTGAGGCATACCATGTTATTTGATGTTAGGAATTTGATTAACTCTTAAAGTTGCTTCCCCAGCTTCTTTTTTGCTAGTGACTTTTCCAATGGCTAAATATTTGGAGTAAAACTGCTGCCATTCACTTACCTTAGTGATGTGCACTATAGTATTTCATCTGCTCCAAAACATTTTACATGCAAGTTCACAAAAAGAACAGAAACACCATCTGAATATATGATCTCACTAAACATTTTTGGTTCAGGCCTATTTCTAATTAAAACCACCAATTCCTCACACATAAGCAACTGAACAGCACTGAAAGGCAAATAGGCTGCATTCAAACCAGACAAAAACAGTGGTTAAGCAGATTGAAACAGTAGGGAGAGCTCACTGCAGCAGTCACGGAGAGGGAGGATGGAATTATGGGAGGAATGCTGCTCATTCAAACCAGTGAAAAGAGGGAGGTACTCTTCCTCTCTTTTTAGCAGAGGAGCAGGAACTGCACTGCCCATTGCTCCCTTGTATTTTAATCCAAGGACAAAAGGATCGATATGTCCTTTCCATATGATAAAGTTCTTTTAATGTAAGACATGTGGCTAACATTCTTTGCACAAGTAAGGCAGTTCAGTTCAGATAAATGCTCAGTTATGGGCTATAAATCTCAGAAGACCAGGTTCTGTGAGAGAGAACCTAAAATTTCAGCCAATCTCTCTGACATCTCCTTGTGAATGTCTAGCTATCAGCCCAAACTCAGCATGGCTAAAACTGAACTCTTAATCCACCTCCCCTCCACCCCCCACACCAGTCTTCCCTGCCACCTCCTTTTTTGATCACTGTGAACACCACCACCATCTTCCCTGTCACGAAGACCTATAACCTGGGTGTCATTTTTGACTCAAACCTCTCGCTAGGTCCTCACGTACAGGCTATGTCAAAGCATTGCAGATTCTTTCTGCATAACATCTCTAAGGCTATGTCTATACTACGGGGGGGGGGAATCTTTTTCAGATATGCAAATTCAGCTACAGGAATAGCGTAGCTGAATTCAACGTATCTGATCCAACTTACCCCGCTGTGAGGACGACGGCAAAGCGACCGCTGCGGCTCTCCTGTCGACGGCGCTTACTTCTACCTGGGCTGGTGGAGTACGCGCATCAATTTGGGGATCGATTATCGTGTCCCGATGGGACATGATAAATCGATTCCCAAGAGATCGATTTCTACTCGCCGATCCAGGCGGGTAGTGAAGACAAGCCCTGAGATACAGCCTTTCCTCTCCATCCACACAGCTAGAACTCTTGCCTAGGCTCTCATTCTTGGGTCTTGATTACTGCAACACCCTCTTCTCTTGCCTTGAGAAATGCCATCTTGTCCTGTTCATATCCATTCAGAATGCTGCTACAAAGATCATTCTCTGAGCCCGTCACTTTGACCTAGGCACCCCTTTCTTTGCATCTCTCCGCTGATTTCCTCTTTTCTATCTTATCAATCATAAGCTACTTGTCTTCACTTTCAAGGCCCTTTAGAATTGATTCCCATCCTGCCTATCATCTCTCATTCAGTACTGAGAGGTCAACACTCACTTCCAATTGTTCCATGTCATAAGCCTCCCTCACCCATTTGTTAAATTTTCCAACACGCTTGGGAGACGCACCCTGAAAACACCACAAAGCTATGTCATTATCCACCTTCAAATCCCTTCTTAAAATTTTTGTTTGACATGATGCCTACAAAACAAAACAAAACTTGACAATGGGTGGCTGGAGTGCAGAGAACACTGCCTATCATGGTGACCAATATTATCTCATTGTTTCTTCATATTCCCCATCTGTCTGTATCCATGTGTTTGTGTTTTATACTTATAAGATCTTTGGGGTTAAGATTTTCTTTTTGGTCAGTGTTTGTACAACATCTAGCATACTGGGGTCTGATAGTCCATGACTAGCACTCCTGGGAGCTACAGCAATACAAATAAATAATGACAATATAAATAATAAGAAGAATCCAATGCCCATAGAAGTCAACGGAAGGACAATCATTGACCACAATGGGCATTGGATCTGGCCTGAAAATGTCCCAAACTTCCAACTTCTGATTAGGCTAGACATACCAAGAGGACACTATCTCATGGTATCTGAACAATATTTGTTCCAGTCCCAACTAGAACCCTGAGTTGCACAAAGCTGAGAAGTGATCATCACAAATGGGAACTGAACTTTAACACCCCTTCAGGTTCAATTACGGCACATGCTTGTGACTTATTTTATCTGAATTGATTTGACTGGTCCCTACAGTGCACCAATTTGAAAATATCAAGCCAGATTATGCCAGCCTTATTCATGCTGGGTAGAACCTTCTTTCATAAATAGTCCTTCTGCAGTCAATGGGACTATTCACAGGACCACAAAATTTAAGGGCTAGATCTGGCCCTTAGTAGTTAATATCTACATCAAATTTTTCTGCTGTTACGGTGTTGCAGTAGCAGTATTTCTCAAAAGCAGTAAAATATGCCCAATTCTTGTTGGTACCAAGAATATATAATAACTGGTTTTGTTCGATATTCAAACACAACAATCACATATTTGCATTGATATGACTGAGAAAGGTTTCTCAGTCATTCCATTGGGAGCTTGGATGAAAGAAAGATCTAAAGGTTTCTTTTCTCTCTCTCTCTCTCTTTTTTTTTTTTTAAACACTCCCTGCAAGGCATTTTTGTGCTTTTTAAACTTATCAATATGTATTCCAAGGCTTTACTTTTATGTTTAACATTTTTTTTAAACAGGGAGTGTGATAGGGTTTTAAGGATGCTACTTACAGGTAGAGTCGTACAAAGAAGCCATGCACACACGGAGAGAAAAGCTTTCAAAAGCTCACATGAAGGAATGAGGATGGAAAGCTGATCTCCTTTTGATCCTTGGCACCTTCCATGCTGCAACTAAATGTATCAGATAACAGCTAGCTGCCTATTTATTGCACCCTTTTCAGGTGCCAGGTAGTCCCCTGGATCAAACCAGATTTCCATTACCAGGGCTGTATGTCACTCCAAGCCTGTTCAGTGAATAACCAGCCCTCAAAAGATACAGGCTTGGATTCTGATTTTCCCTTTAAAAATATTTAAGTTAACATAACCCAGCTTTTAATCAGGCACCACTTCACTTTTTACTAAAGCTTAACCCGTAGGAGAGAATGAGCACCTGCAGAACAGAGTACTTCTATGTGACTTCAGTCAACGAAAAGCAGTTTTATTCTTGATTTTAGGCAAAATGTTGTTTCATCTTAATAATATGGTAGTATAACCTCCTCTCAAATTAGACTGCTCAAAATTATTCTGCTTTTATCTCTTCAGGTCTTTGGTAGACAGTTGCAGGCTTGGAATATGATTAGCAATTTGTACAAAAACTTTAAACTAAGAATGAAAGAAGCAATTAGGATTACATTCAGGTACGTGTAACCACTTGCTACATGTTAAGAGTTTAGAACAAATTATATAACAAGAATACTACATACTAGTGCTTCTCTTGGGAACCACCAATTCATCTCCTGGTCCTTATTTCTAATTAATCCGTGAATCCTTTTTAGGTTAATAAAATTAACAACAGGGATGAGCTTCCCGCACTTTTAAATCAATTGGCTTTGCATAACTTGGCATTCTTCACTTTTGCAAGCAGGGGTCCCAGAAAACCCTGCTCCCTCTTAACTGGCCAATTCTAATATTAATACCTTTATTTAATAAAATTAATACTCAAACACTTAATCTCCTGTTAGCCACACTCAGGTTATCATAGATGAAAATCTGCCTAATTTAGTACTTAGACAAGCAAATGCAAACTTTTCCCTCTTGATAGTAATAATAGGATATAGTCCACCAGTGTGTTTGGAAACCTTACCCCCATATGAACTTTCCATTACAATGTGGTTATTTATAATTAACCCTCACAATCTGTACAATAGAAAGGTATGGAATATCCTTGTAATGCTTACCATTAGGTTTATAACAGACAACATGTGAACACAGCCAGTGTTTTCCCACAGACAAATAAAGTATAATACTTCTTTATAGAAATCAATGGATTTACTGGGATGCTCCAAGCAAGTAACAACTCCAGCGCACACAGGCAGAACTCAAACTCCTTAAATACCACTTCCGCCCCACCCTGCCTGCCCCATCAGATACAACCACATTATAACAGACAACACATTAAGACTAAAGTAATGATACAACACCATCTATTGGCGGAGGTGCTATCTATACTGATATTTACAATAGGTAAAAGGGTTCTGTGGAGTAAGAGAGAATTCAGCATAAAACACGTATTTCTCATTTCTTCTCTCCTCAAATCACTCTACCATCTACCTAAGGAACAGTGCGTGATTCTAACTTCTCAGCATCTATCCTTCTGGATTTTTGATGTCTTACCATTACTTTTGTTATTTTAGGGTTCCTGCATTCCCTCCCACCCCATCTAATCTCTAACAGGATAGCTGCTCTCCAGCACTTCCAGTGTTCCTCCTCCCTTCACAGTCACAGCTAGGTATGCACACCTGTCTTGGGTCCTCTTCACTTTCTTTGTTCCTTACTTTCCCTAGGATCTGTGTTTTTGCTCCTGTAGGATTTCTCATCTACTTTTCAGTGACTTTAATGTGATTCTGAAGGTTCCTCATATATGAATCACAAGGGGTAAGAGTGACTGACAATAACCCCCCTATTCTCCAGTGTCATACCTACTTCTCCACCACAGAAAATATGTTTCAGCTTTTACTTAATCTTTAGTGCTCAAATCCTTTTTGGATCATTTCCTTCACCCTCTGGCTACATGCTAGCTTTACTTCCATGTGCGAATTTTTCTTCTATATGGCTGAACAACAGAGTAAAAGAGGCGGCTAGAGGCAAAATGGTATTTTTTAAAAATTGTAAGTCAAATCCTACTGGGGAAAATAGAAAGAACCATAAACTCTGGCAAGTCAAGTGTAAAGTATAATTAGGTAGTGTGACAAAGTTCCTCCTCTATCTTGGTGGGTCCTGCGCTTATTGGCGGATTTTCTTGCCTCAGAGATTCACCATGTGGGTTGGGGAACAGCCCAGAGACCTTTCCCTCTGGAAGAACCCACAGTCCAGGTCAATTGGGAGGTTTGGGGGGAACCCAGGCCCACCCTCTACTCCGGGTTCCAGCCCAGGGCCCTGTGGACTGCAGCTGTCTATAGTGCCTCCTGTAACAGCTGCATGACAGCTACAATTCCCTGGGCTACTTCCCCATGGCCTCCTTCAAACACCTTCCTTATTCTCACCACAGGACCTTCCTCCTGGTGTCTGATAACGCTTGTGCTCCTCAGTCTTCCAGTAGCACACCCTCACTCTCAGCTCCTTGCGCCTCTTGCTCCTAGTTCCTCACACTCCCACCACAAACTGAAGTGAGCTCCTTTTAAAACCCAGGTGCCCTGATTAGCCTGCCTTAATTGATTCTAGCAGCTTCTTCTTAATTGGCTCCAGGTATTCTAATTAACCTGGCTGCCTTAACTGATTCTAGCAGGTTCCTGATTACTCTAGTGCAGCCCCTGTTCTGGTCACTTAGGGAACAGAAAACTACTCATCCAGTGACCAGTATATTTGCCCTCTACCAGACTCCTGTACCCCACTGGTCTGGATCTGTCACAGTAGGTAAAAAAAGAATATGAAGCGTAACTAGCAAAAGAGACAAAAACTAAACAGCAAATTTTTTGTTTCAAGTATATCAGAAGCAGAAAGCCTGCCAAACAATCAGTGGGCCCACTGGATGATCAAGGTGCTAAAGGAGCATTCAAGTACAACAAGACCATTGCAGATAAACTAATGGCACGTCTTCAAGGGCAACGTTAAAGTGCTGCCGCAGCAGTGCTTTAACGTGGCTTATGTAGTTGCGACATAGCAATGGTGATAAAAAAAAATCACCTCTGCGAGTCTACACTGGCACTTTACAGCACTGAAACTTGCAGTGCTCAGGGGTGTGTTTTTTCACACCCCTGAGCGAGAAAGTTGCAGTGCTGTAAAGTGCCAGTATAGATAAGCCCTAAGTGAATTCTTTGCATGTGTATGCACTGCAGAGGATGTGAGGGAGATTCCCACACCTGAACCATTCTTTTTAGGTGACAAATCTGAGGAGCTGTCCCAGATTGAAGTGTCAACAGAGGTGGTTTTGAAACAAATTGATAAATTAACCAGTAATAAGTCACCAGGACCAGATGGCATTCATCCAGGAGCGGCACCAGGGTTTTTGGCGCCCTAGGCGGGGGTCCTTCCGCGCTCCAGGTCATCGTCGTCAATTCTGCGGCAGGGGGGTCCTTCCGCGCGCCCGCTCTTTGGGGCACTTCGGCCGCGGGTCCCGGAGTGAGTAAAGGACCCGCCGCAGAATTGCTGCCGAAGACCTGGAGCGCAGAAGGACCCCCTGCTGCCGAATTGCTGCCAAGGGTGGCAAAATGCCGCCCCCCCCAAATCCTGGCGCCCTAGTCGACTGCCTAGGTCACCTAAATGGAAGAGCCGGCCCTGCATTCATCCAAGAGTTCTGAAGGAACTCAAATACCAAATTGCAGAACTACTGACTGTGGTATGTAACCTATTGCTTAAACCAGACTCTGTATCAGATGGATGGAGAACAGCTAGCATATAGCTGATTTAAAAAAAAATTTCCAGAGGAAATCCTGGCAATTACAGGCCAGAAAACCTAACTTCAATAACCAGGCAATATTCATTGAAAATATAACAAAGAACAGAATTATCAGGCACATAAATGAACATGATATGTTGGGAAAGAGTCAATATGGCTTTTGTAAAGGGAAGTCATGCGGACAAGGATGATCCTTGATGTAGTGTTTTTAGATTATCCGAAAGTCTGTGACAAGGTCCCACGCCAAAGGCTCTTAAGCAAAGTAAGCAGTCATGGGATAAGATGGAAGGTCCTTTGTGCATTAATAACTGGGTAAAAGATAGGAAACAAAGGGTTGGAATAAATGGTCAGTTTTCAGAATGGAAAGTGGTAAATAGCAGGTCCCCCGCCCCAGAATCTGTACTGGGACCTGTGCTGTTCCACATATTCATAAATAATCTGAAAAGGGGGGTAAACGGTGAGGTGGCCAAATTTGCAGATGATGCAACATTACTCAAGATACTTAAGAACATAAGAAAGGCCGTACCGGGTCAGACCAAAGGTTCATCTAGCCCAGTATCCTGTCTACCGACAGTGGCCAATGCCAGGTGCCCCAGAGGGAGTGAACCTAACAGGCAATGATCAAGTGATCTCTCTCCTGCCATCCATCTCCACCCTCTGACAGACAGAGGCTAGGGACACCATTCCTTACCCGTCCTGGCTAATATCCATTAATTGACTTAACCTCCATGAATGTATCCAGTTCTCTTTTAAACTCTGTTATAGTCCAAGCCTTCACAACCTCCTCAGGTAAGGAGTTCCACAAGTTGACTGTGTGCTGCATGAAGAAGAACTTCCTTTTATTTGTTTTAAACCTGTTGCCTATTAATTTCATTTGATGACCCCTAGTTCTTGTATTATGGGAATAAGTAAATAACTTTTCCTTATCCACTTTCTCCACATCACTCATGATTTTATATACCTCTATCATATCCCCCCTTAGTCTCCTCTTTTCCAAGCTGAAGAATCCTAGCCTCTTTAATCTCTCCTCATATGGGACCCGTTCCAAACCCTTAATCATTTTAGTTGCCCTTTTCTGAACCTTTTCTAGTGCCAGTATATCTTTTTTGAGATGAGGAGACCACATCTGTACGCAGTATTCGAGATGAGGGCGTACCATCGATTTATATAAGGGCAATAATATATTCTCAGTCTTATTTTCTATCCCCTTTTTAATGATTCCTAACATCCTGTTTGCTTTTTTGACCGCCTCTGCACACTGCGTGGACATTTTCAGAGAACTATCCACGATGACTCCAAGATCTTTTTCCTGACTTCTTGTAGCTAAATTAGCCCCCATCATATTGTATGTATACTTGGGGTTATTTTTTCCAATGTGCATTACTTTACATTTATCCACATTAAATTTCATTTGCCATTTTGTTGCCCAATCACTTAGTTTTGTGAGATCTTTTTGAAGTTCTTCACAGTCTGCTTTGGACTTAACTATCTTTAGCAGTTTAGTATCATCTGCAAACTTTGCCACCTCACTGTTTACCCCTTTCTCCAGATCATTTATGAATACGTTGAATAGGATCGGTCCGAGGACTGACCCTTGGGGAACACCACTAGTTACCCCTCTCCATTCTGAGAATTTACCATTAATTCCTACCCTTTGTTCCCTGTCTTTTAACCAGTTCTCAATCCATGAAAGGACCTTCCCTTTTATCCCATGTCAGCTTAATTTACATAAGAACCTTAGGTGAGGGACCTTGTCAAAGGCTTTCTGGAAATCTAAGAACACTATGTCCACTGGATCCCCCTTGTCCACATGTTTGTTGACCCCTTCAAAGAATTCTAATAGATTAGTAAGACACTATTTCCCTTTACAGAAACCATGTTGACTATTGCTCAACAGTTTATGTTTTTCTATGTGTCGGACAATTTTATTCTTAACTATTGTTTCGACTAATTTGCCCGGTACAGACATTAAACTTACTGGTCTGTAATTGCCGGGATCACCTCTAGAGCCCTTTTTAAATATTGGCGTTACATTAGCTAATTTCCAGTCATTGGGTACAGAAGCCGATTTAAAGGACAGGTTACAAACCTTAGTTAACAGTTCCACAACTTCACATTTGAGTTCTTTCAGAACTCTTGGGTGAATGCCATCTGGTCCCGGTGACTTGTTAATGTTAAGTTTATCAATTAATTCCAAAACCTCCTCTCGTGACACTTCAATCCGTGACAGTTCCTCAGATTTGTCATCTACAAAAGCCAGCTCAGGTTTGGGAATCTCCCTAACATCCTCAGCCATGAAGACTGAAGCAAAGAATCCATTTAGTTTCTCCGCAATGACTTTATCATCTTTAAGCGCTCCTTTTGTATCTCGATCATCAAGGGGCCCCACTGGTTGTTTAGCAGGCTTCCTGCTTCTGATGTACTTAAAAAACATTTTGTTATTACCTTTGGAGATTTTGGCTAGCCGTTCTTCAAACTCCTCTTTGGCTTTTCTTATTACATTCTTGCACTTAATTTGGCAGCATTTATGCTCCTTTATATTTGCCTCACTAGGATTTGACTTCCACCTTTTAAAGGAAGTCTTTTTATCTCTCACTGCTTCTTTTACATGGTTGTTAAGCCACGGTGGCTCTTTTTTTAGTTCTTTTACTGTGTTTCTTAATTTGGGGTATATAGTGAAGTTGGGCCTCTATTATGGTGTCTTTAAAAAGCGCCCATGCAGCTTGCAGGGATTTCACTTTAGTCACTGTACCTTTTAACTTCTGTTTAACTAACCCCCTCATTTTTGCATAGTTCCCCCTTTTGAAATTAAATGCCACGGTGTTGGGCTGTTGAGATGTTCTTCCCACCACAGGGATGTTGAACGCTATTGTATTATGGTCACTATTTCCAAGCGGTCCTGCTATAGTTACCTCTTGGATCAGCTCCTGCGCTCCACTCAGGACTAAATCTAGAGTTGCCTCTCCCCTTGTGGGCTCCCATACCAGCTGCTCCATGAAGCAGTCATTTAAAGTATCGAGAAATTTTATCTCTGCATTTCGTCCTGAAGTGAAATGTTCCCAGTCAATATGGGGATAATTGAAATCCCCCACTATTATTGAGTTCTTAATTTTGATAGCCTCTCTAATTTCCCTTAGCATTTCATCATCACTATCACCGTCCTGGTCAGGTGGTTGATAATAGATCCCTAATGTTATATTCTTATTAGAGCATGAAATTTCTATCCATAGAGATTCTATGGAACATGCGGATTTGCTTAAGATTTTTACTTCATTTGATTGTACATTTTCTTTCACATATAGTGCCACTCTCCCCCCCGTATGACCTGTTCTGTCCTTCCGATATATTTTGTACCCCGGAATGATTGTGTCCCATTGATTGCTCTCAGTCCACCAGGTTTCTGTGATGCCTATTATATCAATATCTTCCTTTATCACAAGGCACTCTAGTTCACCCATCTTATTATTTAGACTTCTAGCATTTGTGTACAAGCACTTTAAAAACTTGTCACTGTTTATTTGTCTGCCCTTTTCTGATGTATCAGATTCTTTTTTATGTGAATGTTTATCATCTGATCTGGCCCCTACTTTATCCTCTTCCATCCTCTGCTCCTGACTATAACCTGGAGATTCTCTATCATTAGACTCTCCCCTAAGAGAAGTCTCTGTCCGATCCACATGCTCCTCTGCAGTAGTCAGCTTTCCCCCATCTCCTAGTTTGCTCTACAACCTTTTTAATGTTTAGTGCCAGCAGTCTGGTTCCACTTTGGTTTAGGTGGAGCCCATCCTTCCTGTATAGGCTCCCCCCATTCCAGAAGTTTCCCCAGTTCCTAATGAATGTAAACCCCTCCTCTCTACACCATCGTCTCATCCATGCATTGGGACTCTGAAGCTCTGCCTGCCTACCTGGCCCTGCGCGTGGAACTGGGAGCATTTCTGAGAATGCCACCATAGATTCAAAATGGACTACAAAGAGTTACAAAGGGATCTCACAAACCTGAGTGACTGGGCAACAAAATGGCAAATAAAATTCAATGCCTATAAGTGCAAAGTGATGAAAATGCAAAAACATAATCCCCACTGTACATACAAATTGATGGGGTCTAAATTAGCTGTTACCACTCAAGAAAGAGATATTGGAATCATTGTGGATAGTTCTCTAAAAACATAAGTGCAGTGTGCAGCGGCAGTCAAAATAACTAATAGAATGTTAGGAACTCTTAGGAAAGGGGTAGATAATGAGACAGAAAATATCATAATGCCACTATATAAATCCATGGTATGCCCCACCTTGAATACTGCATGCAGGTCTGGTTACGCCATCTCAAAAAAGATATTAGAATTGGAAAAGGGGTACAGAGAAGGGCAACAAAAATGATTAGAGGCATATGAATCGGGGTCAGCTAGTGAAATTAATAGGCAGCAGGTTTAAAACATAAAGAAGTACTTCACACAGCTCATAGTAATCTTGTGTCACTTGATGCCAGAGGATGTTGTGAAGGCTAAAAGTATAACTGGATTAAAAAAAAGAATTAGATAAATTCATGCAGGATTGGTCCATCAATGGCTATTAGTCAAGATAGTCAGGGACGCAACCCATGCTCTGGGTGTCCCTAAACCTCTGACTGCCAGAAGCTGGGAATGGATGATAGGGATGGATCATTTGATAATTGCCCTGTTCTGATCATTCCCTTTGAAGCATCTGGCATCAGCCACTGTCAGAAGACAGGATACTGGGCTAGACTGACCATTTGTCTGACTATTCTTATGTTATGTATATAAATACCTTGATGACTCAGTTTTGCTTTAGCATTACTGGGACATAGTGTTGCTTTCCTTTCCCTTCCCCCACCCCAGTCAGCAAGAAGAAGAAGAACCAGAAACTGCAGGGGATGCCTCATTTAGACTTTAGTTTCTCAACATGAGACTGGTACTTTTCCATGAGGTCAGCATTCTAGTAATGCTTTGTACATGTTCCAGGAAACCTGAGAGAGCCTGAATTCAGCACTGAAAGATGCGGTGCTCTTATTCTAATTTACATGGAATCTCCAAAAGTTCTTAAATTGCTGTTTTTTTTTTTGTTTTTTTTTTGTAGTCTGCAGCTAGGGATTCCAATTTTATGTTCTAACCAAAACTAGCCAATAAAACAAGATGGATTGTAATTATTTGATAATTAGTTATAAAATATAAACACTGAAAAAACCTCAAAAAAGCAGCCAAGTTCTTTAAAAGCATTTTCAACTGACTTACTATCCTTTTCATCAAAAAGAATGAGAAGTACTGGTGGCACCTTAGAGACTAACAAATTTATTTGAGCATAAGCTTTCATGGGCTAAAACCCACTTCATCAGATGCATGCAGTGGAAAATACAGTAGGAAGATATATATACACAGAGGACATGAAAAAATGGGTGTTGCCGTACTAACTATAACGAGAGTAATCAATTAAGGGGCTATTATCAGCTGGCGAAAAAAAATTTTTGCAGTGATATTCAGGATGGCCCATTTCCAACAGTTGACAAGAAGGTGTGAGTAACAGTAGAGGAAAAATTAGCATGGGGAAATAGGTTTTACTTTGTGTAATGACCCATCCACTCCCAGTCTTTATTGAGGCCTAATTTAATGGTGTCCACTTTGCAAATTAATTCCAATTCTGCAGTTTCTCATTCGAGTCTGTTTTTGAAGTTTTTTTGTCGGAATATTGCGACTTTGAGGTCTGTAATTGAGTGACCAGGGAAGTGAAGTGTTCTCCGACTAGTTTTTGAATGTTATAATTCTTGATGTGTGATTTGTGTCCATTTATTCTTTTGTGTAGAGACTGCCCGGTTTCACCAATGTACATGGCAGAGGGGCATTGCTGGCACATGATGGTATATATCACATTGGTAGATGTGCAGGTGAATGAGCCTCTGATAGTATGGCTGCTGTGATTAGGTCCTATGATGGTGTCCCCTGAATAGATATGTGGACAGAGTTGGCAACAGGCTTTGTTGCAAGGATAGGTTCCTGGATTAGTGTTTTTGTTGTGTGGTGTGTGGTTGCTGGGGAGTATTTGCTTCAGATTGGGGGGCTGTCTGTAAGTGAGGACTGGCCTGTCTCCCAAGGTCTGTGAGAGTGAGGGATTGTCCTTCAGGATAGGTTGTAGATCCTTGATGATGCACTGGAGAGATTTTAGTTGGGGGCTGAAGGTGACGGTTAGTGGCGTTCTGTTACTTTTTTTTGTTGGGCCTGTCCTGTAGTAGGTGGGTACTCTTCTGGCTCTGTCAATCTGTTTCTTCACTTCAGCAGGTGTGTACTGTAGTTGTGAGAATGCTGCCTACTGTAAATTATTGCCTGTATCACTTCTTGTTCATGCTCTCTGCGCTTCACTATTTGGTCTTACATAACACCAACAGTGTAACGAGTAACTTTTATATGTGTTTATACAAAGTGTGGGACTGTATGATGGAACCAATAAATAAGAGTGTGTTGTTAAAAATTTTTATTAGTATTATGGCATTTGATGGCAGTGAGACAACTGGACAGAAGTCTTCATTGTTCATTATATTCTAATTGTTTTAATCCATAATTGTTCATTGTTATAATTGTTTTAAGTTATTTTTTTTTATAGAAAGCTCACCTCTCAATTATGGGTATTAGCAGGACTCCATTGAAATACACTTTCAACTTTAATAGCTTTTTATTGTGAATTTTTTAAAAAACTTCTTGCTAATGAAACCTCTGATATCTATTAAAAATAAACCTATAACAACTCATTTTCCAAGAAGGTTAACAAGCCACTAGAGTAGCCAAAAATAAACATGGAAACAATCAAAATAGAAACTGGAAAGGAGAATCCATGGGCAAGATTTACAAGAGATCAGTGTGTTTAGGTGGCTAACTTGAGACACGTTAAAGGCTCCTGACTTTCAGAAAGAGTTAACCACCTGACCTGTGAAAATCAGACCTCTTGATAGGCATTGTGATCTCTCACTCATTCTGTCCCATCAACACACCAATTTTTTTGGCCTATTACAGTTGTGTCACACCTTTCAGAATTCCCTGAGTTATAGATGTCACTTTTGCACACCTGCTGATTCATAGTCTCTTCAGAACTAGGGCCAGAGTTCTTGTTACTCTTATTTCAGGCTTCTGAGACATCCTTTTGGAGCTATTCAAATGACATCTTAAAACATGTTGTTCATTATCTCTTTACTGCACAAACCATATGATCTTTTCAAATTAGAAGGCAATAAGAACTAAATCAAACCCAACCAAAATAGTGCAGCAATGTCTCACAAGGAAATAAGAGAGCAGTAATAAATGAAGACACATAAAGTGTACCTACAATAATCCACCCTGAAGTCATAGACTAACATAAGCATTATGCAAATATGGTTCAGAAAGACATACAGGACCTTACAGCAAAGTAGTCCTAAAGGCTGATCAAGAATTTATTGCATTAAAATATCTAGCATTAAATTAAATGGCTGCCATATCACATCAAACGTGTCTACAGGCCTTGGTTGATATCTGAAACGTAGAGCATTTGGAGATGGGGGAAGAATACACCCAATTAATTCTTCCATTTTGTATACACGGTGAATATTCTTTGATCCAGCAATTCAAACTAACCTCCCTGCCCAGAATCTAAATTTTCATTCTATTTAGATACTTATCTTGCCCCTTCACTAAATTATCATCAACATTAATTAATCCTTGCAATACTGTTGCTCTATTGTTTATATAAATTTGACATTAACGCTAGTTTAAACAAATATGTACATTTTATTTTAGAAATAAGATACCAAATTAATAAAAACCTTAAGTGCCAATTAACACTAATCCACACTGTAAGGAACATTTCATTTTTTAAAACAATCTCTAAATATAATTGTGCTTTAATACTGCCTGGTATGTGGGGAACTGGTGCTATTTTCCTGACTCAGGATTGCTGGTTGGATAATAAATAGAACATAAAAGCTTTTTGAGTGTACTGCCTCTAAGAAAAAAAGAGATTAAAAATGGGACAATGGTAAATTGATTGGAGGCAGCAGGTTTCTATAAGAACAGAAGCAGCAGTATGGTAACCATTTGCTGTAAAGCCTCCAAAGACAACATACCATTATCCTGTTGATGGGGTGTAAATGATCGTTACATGTTTTGGATCAAGCAAGAGGCACATGGTGGACTCTACATTGAAAAAATTGCTCTCTGGTTTTGAAGGAGGCATTATTCCTTTGTCTCGCTATGTCAAGTTGAAGAATAGACAATTCAAAACACAGGCCTATTGCTCATGCAGCCAGTGAGTCAAATACTTTCTGTGAGTCTGAACATCTTGTTCCTCTTCACCTGAAACATAACTCTGTACATTTCCCCGATTTGCCGGGGCTGTAATTTCTTACACTTCCTTTTCCCACTTCACAAGCCTGATTGATCAATCTTTAAAATAAGTTGCAGGGGGGGGGGGGGGAAGAAGAGGGAGGGCATGAAATCAGTTGATTTGTGATGTGTAGTTCTGGTTCCTCTCTGCTTACACTTTACTAAATTGCTCAGTGTGTGTACAGGAAAAAGTGGGATAACTGCCTTCTTTCAGAACCAATCTAGATATTCTGGACTGTGCAGTTTGCACAGTAATATAGCTGGCCACCTACAGTGGGGAAATAAACACTTCAAGCCATTATTTTTATGGTTTTTTATTTTTCTCTCCTTTTTAAATTTTCCTTTAGATTTTTCTTAAGTGATATTGTGACAAATAACCCACCTCCCACATGCAAGTCTGAGTGCTATTTTTTACAAAAAGCCAAGTGATAGTTGATAGATAGATAGATAGCTGGCAGCCACTTCAAATATTTATCACATTCAACTGCTATTAATAGCTTATAACCTTGACACACAAAGACAAAAATTCAGCTACCCGTATAGCTGGCCTATGTTAACATATGTTCTCATTGCTGTTTTCTTTAACCATCCTCCTTCCCATTTAATTATATCTTCTGTTGTATCCTGACTCAGAACTTGACTTAAGGGCAGGGCCTGTTCTGCCGTATGAGTGAAATTTATTCTTGTGAAGAGATCTCCCACAAGGCGTAGGCACTATCAAACCCTATTTGAAGGCTTAAAGTGGGATTTAAATTCAACCCTGAGTTGTTTCACCCAGATTGCCACATATGAGAATTGGATGATCAGCATAATTAATGTACATATTTCTACCATTAAAATATTCCTCAGTTTTGACAGAGACACTTGCTAGAATACTATTTATAAGAGATGTCTCAGCAGTATAGATGGATTAGAGTTTGATCCTGCAAACGCTTACCAGGTCTGAAAGTAAATGCTAGAGAGAACAGACTCTTAGGCCTGGATCCTCAGAAGGTATTTATGTGTAAAGTTTAGGTATATAAACTTTTAGGGATCTGGACAGTAATACTTAATATCAAACAAGTTATAGTATATTGACCAGAGCAAGATAGGTCTCTCAGTCTCTCTTGTTTCCAGACTTTAGGTGTCATTGGAGTTCCTTGATCAGTTTGCTTTGAGGAAGCTGAGATAAATGACACTGAAACATCCAATTAATTGCTTTCCAGTCAACAGCCCTTCTGCAAGTCTTATTGTACTGCTCATTAACTGACCATAACTTCTACTAGACTTTACTTTCTAAATTACACTCAGTTAATTGCAATTATTCTTAATTTGGACCTAGCCCTCCATTCCCCAAAATAGTACCCAGTGCATGAAAAAAACATTTGTCATTAGTCTGACCTTTTGGCATTCCTTTCTAGTGACATGGTCCTGTGTATTAGAAGTGAGACTATGCAGTTATACCAATCTCTCATGTACAAGTATAAATGTATTTAAAATTAACAGGTAAGATTAGCATGATCTGTCCTCCTTTTCTCCCTCTTTCCACCGCAATATTAACAGGTGACCTATAGGGGACATAAAATGTCAATTCCTCTCTGGTAGAGAAAGAGGAAATAGTTTAAATACCAAAAATCATTTGACAACTAATGTAGTTTGTATATCTCAGCGAGATCATTAAAAATGGAATTAGTTGCTGAGTGATGCACAAATGTGGCACTCTTAAAGGACTTTATATTTCTGGAGCTTATCTCATGCTCTGCTGAAGCCCATTAACTTATCTATACTGCAAGTTGTGACTTTGAAGAGGCTAAAATTAAG